>NC_056456.1:5169589-5422089 GCF_018296145.1 Oncorhynchus tshawytscha
CTACTGGTGTGCACTCAGGCAACCAAATGTAGACAAGATCCCACAACTAACAATGGGGAAAAATGGCTACATAAATATGATCCCCAATCAGAGACAACGATAAACAGCTGCCTCTGATTGGGAACCATATCAGGCCACCATAGAAATACAATACACCTAGATGACCCACCTTAGTCACTATCACAAACATAGAGAATAAACAGCTTTCCATGGTCAGGGCGTAACAGTAACCAGGCCACCATAGAAATACAATACACCTAGATGAACCAACCTAGTCAGTATCACACCCCAACCAACATAGAGAATAAACAGCTTTCCATGGTCAGGGCGTGACAAGATGAGAAGGACAGTTCCTGGTCCTTCATCTTGGATCAGTTTTAACTTTTGGTTCAATTAGGGAATTCAAGAATTGAATAACAATCCAACTATAGTTTAGCATTCATACATTTAAAAAGAAAATCTGTTTCTCTTCATGAAATCATCTTTCAGTGATATAACTCATTTGCTTCTTGACAGACAACATTGCAGTTCATTTTAGTGAGCAAGCCAAACAGGCCTAAATCAACACCAGTCTGTGGAAACTGCTGCTCTAGAATCTAGATGGAGTCATAAACACTTCCACTACTTCTATATATAGGCTAACGACCATCTAGCGACGGGGGTCTTTGATACCCAATACTGATGGACGTTGTGGAGAATCGATGGCGGTGAGTGGAGTGACTGGCATTAGAACAGTGATGTAATGTGAGTGGCTAGATGACTGAACAGCGGGTTCGAACTACTGGGCCATAAACAGTTACACAATGAACCATAGAAACCTTAGTCACTCCTTAGTCACCTTAGTGCTAATGCAAATGGTGCAACAGTCAATAATTGCTGTGTACATCACCACTGGGAAGAATGTTCCCTGGGAGTATGGGGTCATTATTGAGTTTGTTACTGTTACTAAGAGGGGGTGAGAGAGATAAAGAAAGAGAGGGATTGGAGTGGGACTATTAATCCATTAACTTCTTCGATATAGGGGGCGCTCTTTTAATTTTTGGATAAAAAAACGTTCCCGTTTTAAACAAGATATTTTGTCACGAAAAGATGCTCGACTATGCAAATAAATAAATAAAGCTATGCAGCTTTGGAAAGAAAACACTCTGACGTTTCCAAAACTGCAAAGATATTATCTGTGAGTGCCACAGAACTGATGCTACAGGCGAAACCAAGATGAAATTTCAAACAGGAAATGCCCCAGATTCTGAAGGCGCTGTGTTCCAATGTCTCCTTATATGGCTCTGAATGAGCCAGGAATGAGCCTACATTTTCTGTCGTTTCCCCAAGGTGTCTGCAGCATTGTGACGTATTTGTAGGCATATCATTGGAAGATTGACCATAAGAGACTACATTTACCAGGTGCCCGCTTGGTGTCCTCCGTCGAAATTATTGCGTAATCTCCAGCTGCGTGCAATTTTCCATTTGGTTCAGAGGAGAAACCAAACTGCCACGAATGATTTATCATCGAATAGATATGTGAAAAACACCTTGAGGGTTGATTCTAAACAACGTTTGCCATGTTTCTGTCGATATTATGGAGTTAATTTGGAAAAAAGTTTGGCGTTGTATTGACTGAATTTTCGGGTTTTTTCTTAGCCAAACGTGATGAACAAAACGGAACGATTTCTCCTACACAAATAATCTTTTTGGAAAAACTGAACATTTGCTATCTAACTGAGTCTCCTCATTGAAAACATCCGAAGTTCTTCAAAGGTAAATGATTTTATTTGAATGCTTTTCTTGTTTTTGTGAAAATGTTGCCTGCTGAATGCTAGGCTTAATGCTATGCTAGCTATCAATACTCTTACACAAATGCTTGTGTAGCTATGGTTGTAAAGCATATTTTGAAAATCTGAGATGACAGTGTTGTTAACAAAAGGCTAAGCTTGTAAGCCAATATATTTATTTCATTTCATTTGCGATTTTCATGAATAGTTAACGTTGCGTTATGGTAATGAGCTTGAGGCTATAATTACGCTCCCGGATACGGGATTGCTCGACGCTAGAGGTTAATTAGTTAGTTGGTAAAGTTAGACACACATACAGTACGTGCACCATACAGTACCAGTCAAAAGTTTGGACATACCTACTCATTCCAGGGTTTTTAGTGGTGTGGGGGCTGTGTTTTGGCAAAGTGGGTGGGGTTATATCCTTCCTGTTTGGCCCTGTCCGGGGGCGTCATCGGATGGGGCCACAGTGTCTCCTGACCCCTCCTGTCTCAGCCTCTAGTATTTATGCTGCAGTAGTTTATGTGTCGGGGGGCTAGGGTCAGTTTGTTATATCTGGAGTACTTCTCCTGTCCTATCCGGTGTCCTGTGTGAATTTAAGTATGCTCTCTCTAATTTTCTCTTTCTTCTCTCTCTCGGAGGACCTGAGCCCTAGGACCATGCCTCAGGACTACCGGGCATGATGACTCCTTGCTGTCCCCAGTCCACCTGGCTGTGCTGCTGCTCCAGTTTCAACTGTTCTGCCTATGATTATTATTATTTGACCATGCTGGTCATTTATGAGCATTTGAACATCTTGGCCATGTTCTGTTATAATCTCCACCCGGCACAGCCAGAAGAGGACTGGCCACCCCACATAGCCTGGTTCCTCTCTAGGTTTCTTCCTGGGTTTTGGCCTTTCTAGGGAGTTTTTCCTAGCCACCGTGCTTCTACACCTGCATTGCTTGCTGTTTGGGGTTTTAGGCTGGGTTTCTGTATAGCACTTTGAGATATCAGCTGATGTACGAAGGGCTATATAAATACATTTGATTTGATTTTTCTTTATTTTTACAATTTTCTACATTGTAGAATAATAGTGAAGACATCAAAACAATGAAATAACACATATGGAATCATGTAGTAACCAAACAAGTGTTAAACAAGTCAAAATATATGTTATATTTGAGATTCTTCAAAGTAGCCACCCTTTGCCTTGATGACAGCTTTGCACACTCTTAGCATTCTCTTCTCCAGTCACCTGGAACCCATTTAAATTAACAGGTGTGCCTTGTTCAATGTTAATTTGTGAAATTTCTTTCCTTCTTAATGCGTTTGACACAATTAGTTGTGTTGTGACAAGGTAGGGGTGGTATACAGAAGATAGCCCTATTTGGTAAAGACCAAGTCCATATAATGGCAAAAACAGCACAAATAAGCAAAGACAAATTAAAGTCCATCATTACTTTAGGACATGAAGGTCAGTCAATGTGGAAAATTTCAAGAACTTTTAAAGTTTCTTCAAGTGCAGTCGCAAAAACCATCAAGCACTATGATGAAACTAGCTCTCATGAGGACCTCCACAGGAAATGAAGACCCAGAGTTACCTCTGCTGCAGAGGATAAGTTCATTACAGTTAATTGCACCTCAGATTGCAGCCCAAATTAAACGCTTCACAGAGTTCAAGTAACAGACATCTTAACATCAACTGTTCAGAGGAGACTGTGTAATTCAGGCCTTCATTGTTGAATTGCTGCAAAGAAACCACTATTAAAGGACACCAATGAGAAGAAGAGTTTTGCTTGGGCCAAGAAACACGATTAATAGATATGAGAAAGATGGAAATCTGTCCTTTGGTCTGATGAGTCCACATTTGAGATTTTTGGTTCCAACCGCTGTGTCTTTGTAAGACGCAGAGTAGGTGAATGGATGATCTCCACGTGTGTGGTTCCAACCGTGAAGCATGGAGGAGGAGGTGTGATGGTGCTTCGCTGGAGATTTATTTAGAATTCAAGCCACACTTAACCAGCAATGGCTACCACAGTATTCTGCAGTGATATGCCATCCCATCTGGTTTGCGCTTAGTGGGACTATCATTTGTTTTTCAACAGCACAATGACCCAACATACTTCTAGGCTGTGTAAGGGCTATTTGACAAAGAAGGAGAGTAGTGGAGTGCTGCATCAGATGACCTGGCCTCCACAATCACCCGACCTCAACCCAATCGAGATGGTTTGGGATGAGTTGGACCACAGAGTGAAGGAAAAGCAGCCAAGCAGTGCTCAGCATATGTGGGAGACTGTTGAAAAAGCATTCCAGGTGAAGCTGGTTGAGGGAATGCCAAGAGTGTAAAAAGCTGTCAATCAAGGTGGTTGTTACTTTGAAGAATCTAAAATATATTTTGATTTCTTTAACACTTGTTTGGTTACTACATGAATCTATCCGGTACACAAGGGGGGTAGTCCAGGTCACAATGGGTAATCTCACAGATATTGCTCTCTCTTGTTATACTCTTCATCACACACTTAGCTCTCTCCTGGAAGGCTTTCTCCGCCTCCTCGGTCCACGTCACCTGGGCGGGCAGACGGCTCCTGATCAGATCTGTCAGGGGGATGGCTAGAGAGGAAAAGTGGCGAATAAATCTCCGGTTGTAACTAGTCAACCCCACAAACATGCGTAACTGCTTCTTGGTGAGGAGCAGGGCCAGTCCCGAATCGCCTCCACCTTCTTCACCTGGGGTTTGACACACCCTCCCGATCGTGTACCCCAGGTACTCAGCCTCCCGCAGGCCAGGCCAACATTTTTTGGGGTTCGCTGTTAGCCCCGCCTCCCGTAAGGCCTGCACTACTGCGCTCAGCTAGTTTAGATGTGTCTCCCACTCAGTCCCATAGATCACAATACCGTCAATGTATGCTGCCGCGTACATGGGGTCAGAGAACCCGGTCCATCAACCTCTGGAAGGTGGCCGGGGCCCCGTGCAGTACAAAGGGCAGCTTCTTGTCATGGAATAAACCATCTGGGGTGGTGTAAGCAGTTGTTTTCTCCCATGCCTTGGGAGCCAAGGGCACCTGGCAATAAACCTTTGTCAGGTTGAGCGTGCTGATAAATCGGGGAGCCCCTAGCCGTTCGATGAGTTAATCAATTCGGGGCATGGGGTAGGCGTCGAACTTTGAGATTTCATTTACCTACCTAATTACAGAGTTGGCACCAACACTATGGGACTGCACCACTCACAGTTCAACTCTTTGATTATATCAGCTTCCAACATCGTTTTTACCTCGGTCCAGACAGCCTCTCTCCTTTCTTCCGGTATGCGGTAGGGTCTCAACTTCACCTTTTTCCCAAGGTTCAGTGATGATGTGGTGCTGTACCAAATCAGTGTGTCCTGGTTCACTGGAGAACACATCCTGGTTTTGGCCGACCAACTCCCTCAGCTCCTGCTACTGGGTTTGGCTCAGCTGCTCCACCATTGGCACATCAGCCGGCTCGGTCTCTGTGGTAGCCTTCTTTGGGGAAATAGAATAGAGTACATCAAGTGCATTGCATTTCTTTAGCAGATTCACATGGTAAGTCTGGGTCAGATGCCTACGTTCCGGCTGTCTTACCCAATAGTTGACTTCACCCACCTTCTCAATGACTTTGTATGGCCCGTTCCATTGGGCCAAAAACGTACATTCTGAGGTGGGGACCAACACTTTGTCTCCTGGCTGAAAGTCCCTTTGTTTGTGCCCCTCTATTGTACACCCTCACTTGGGCCTCCTGGGCCTCCAGCATGTGTTACCATACCAGGGGCCTCAGGGTTGCCATCCATTCTCTAATTTCTCCCACATGCTCCACCAAGGTTCGGTGGGGTGACGGTTGCTGTTCCCATGCTTCTTTAGCTAAATCCAGCAATCCTCGGGGTTGTCTCCCATACAGGAGTTCGAAGGGAGAGAATCCTGTTGAAGCTTGGGGCACTTCTCGGATCGAGAACATCAGGTAGGGTAGAAGCTGGTCCCAATTCTTTCCGTCAGCCGTATCATCTGCTTTAGGGTTTGATTTAATCTTTCCACCAATCCATTGGTCTGAGAGTGATACACTGAGGTGCGCAACTGCGTTATTCTCATTAGCTTGCATAGATCCTTCATGACATGAACGGGATGCCCTGGTCGGTCAATATCTCATTGGAAATGCCTACTCGGTAGAACAGCATAACCAACTCACATGCGATTCCCTTGGTGGCCATGGTGCCATGGGGAATGGCTTCCGGATACCTGGTGGCGTTATCCAAAATCACCAGAATGTATTGGTGCCCTCGGTTGCTCTTGGGTAGAGGTCGCACCAGGTCCATTGCGATACTGCTGAAAGGAACTGAAATAATGGGTAGGGGTATTAAGGGACTGTGGAAATGGGTCTTTGGAGCCACCTGCTGGCACTCTGGGCAACTGCGGCAGTATTCTTCCACTGCTTTCATCACCCTTGGCCAATAAAATCATGCCTTGATTCTGTCTTAGGTCTTTTCCACCCCTAGGTGAGACCCAAGAAGTTGGGAGTGTGCCAACTGCAGGACAGATAGTACAAAGGAGCCGGGCACCAACAACAACTCCAGACGTTCAGCATTCTTCTTCATGACCTGATACAGCAACTTCTTCCTTATAGAAAAATGGGGGTAGGTTATTAGATTTACCGAACTGGCCCGCAAGAAAGGCAGGCTCTGGTGCCATCTCACGGTCCATTGGGAACATGTCTTCCAGACTCGCCACCTCTCCCTCCTTCAGAGTCCCCCCTCCGAGAGGGGATCGGTTGATGACTGAGGGTCCACTTCCTGGAATCCACACATCTGGGCATCCCTCCTTCTGGTGTCCCTCCCACCTCTCCGACTTCCTCCTCCCTTCTGATTTCCTTGTGAAATCCTGTCCGATAAGGATAGGCACAGGCAGGTTTGGGACAACTCCCACTGGTCCCGTGTGTTGTCTCTTTGTGGTCTGTAGGTGGAGGAGTGTGGTTGGGCATTCCTTGGTCTCACGTGATAGCCACGGGGTCAGTCAGGAACTAGGACTGGGCAAAGTCAGGTCGGATCAGGGTCGCCATACTCCCGGACTCGAAAAGTTCCATAGTGTCCTTTCCGTTGACTCTTACAGGGGTGACAGGGGAAGGACCCCTCTCCTCAGCCCAGCATGCCATCAGGAAGCCGCAGGGACACCCGGTGGCTACCTCACTGGCTGAGGCCGAAGGCGTTGGGACATCGCTGTCTGGACAGTTCCAGGCGATGTGTCAATGCTCACCACACTCAAAGGACTTCCTGCTGTACAGGTTCAGGAAGGGGCATAATCTCGGGGAGCTGGCTGTTGGTGTCCCCCCCATCCTTGGCTGGGGTCCCGGCGTGGTACTCCTTCCTTGTCGCTCTTTCGGGCGAGTGGAAGGTTCCGCCTTACATGGTTTTCCACTGCGCAGGACCTCCAAAGCCAACTGTTGTCCTTCAACCAGTTTAGCTTCGAACAGGAGAGAGCGTATAAATGTATCTATGACCACTTTCTCGATGATCGTGAGAGTCAGGGGCCAGCCTAATTAGATCATGCATTTGTGATCGGGGGGATTCTGTAAGATCATACGCCCAATCATGGAATCTTTGTGCCCTGCTAATCAGGGTGTAACCATACCGGCGCAGGATTTTCTTTTTCAGCACCTCGTAATGCGTCGCCTGGTCAACCGTCAGATCCTGATATGTCTTCTGTGGTGCACCTGACAAGAAGGGTGCTAACAGGCTGGCAATTTCTCTCTAGTTGCCATCCTTTTGCTGGCTTGTAGGTCAGCCTCGATGTCGTCAGCCTCTGTCAGCGTCAATTTAAACCTACTAGGTTTGGGACAAGAGACTGCTGCACTGCCGCTATGCCAGCCTGGGCGGCTGTCAGCTGGCTGAGTTCAGCTCACAGGAGAGCGGTCTGCTGATGCTGTTCCTCCAGCAGCTCCTGATGTATAGCCTGCTGTACTATGTTCGCCTCCACCAGCTGTCTCACCAATGCTTCCATTATGCTTTGTGTCTGTTAACTTCTTTGGGATAGGGGGCGGTATTTTGACCGGATGAAAAGCGTGCCCAAAGAAAACTGCCTGCTACTCAGGCCCAGAAGCTAGGATATGCGTACAATCGGTAGATCCGGATAAAAAAACTCTAAAGTTTCTAAAACTGTTAGAATAATGTCTGTGAATATAACAGAACTGAAATGGCAGGCAAAACCCTGAGGACTAACCGTCCCAAATAAAACAATTCAGACTACCACTGATTTTAATAGCTGGCACTTTTATAATAGGGCGAAATCGTGCCCGATTGCAGTTCCTAGGGCGTCCACTAGATGTCAACAGTCTTTAGAAAGAGTTTCAGGCTGGTTTTTGGAAAAATGAGACAGAAATTGTATTGTTTCTAGGTGGCTCCCATTTTGGCTTTAGTGTTTCCAAGCATGTGAATGAGAGAGCGTTCTTTGGTATTTTTCTCCGGTAAAGACAATAACGATACTCTGTCGTTTATTTGCGTATTAGGGTACCTAAGGTTTGATTATAAACATTGATTAACTTGTTTGGATAAGTTCATTGGTAATGTTTGGGATTCATTTTGTATGTATTTTGAAGGAGGGAAATGGATTATTGACTGAAGCGCGCCAGCTAAACTGAGTTTTTATGGATATAAAAAAGGACTTTATCGAACAAAAGGACCATTTGTAATGTAACTGGGACCTTTTGGAGTGCTACAGAAGAAGATCTTCAAAGGTAAGGCATATATTATATTGCTATTTCTGATTTTGTGTTGCAACTCCCTGATTGAAAATGATTTGTTATGCATATGTAGCTAGGCCCTGTCCTCAGATAATCGCATGGTTTGCTTTCGCTGTAAAGCATTTTTGAAATCTGACATGGTGGCTGGATTAACAACAAGTTAAGCTTTATTTTGATGTATTGCACTTGTGATTTCATGAAAGTTTAATAGTTAGAGTAATTTTTTAATTTGTCTGGAAGGTGTCGAAATAGGACGCAAGCGTCCCACTAATCCGCAAGAAGTTAAGGATTTGACCCTTTTTTTCAATTTTTGCCTAAAATGACAAATCCAAATCTATCTGTGTCACGTTCTGACCTTAGTTCCTTTGTTTTTGTCTTTGTTTTAGTATGGTCAGGGCGTGAGTTGGGGTGGGTAGTCTATGTTTGTTTTTCTATGTTGGTTTTTGAGTTCGGCCTAGTATGGTTCTCAATCAGAGGCAGCTGTCAATTGTTGTCCCTGATTGAGAATCATACTTATTAAGTAGCCTGGGTTTCACTTTTGGTTTGTGGGTGTTTGTCTTCCGTGTCAGTGTTTGTTGCCACACGGGACTGTTTCGTTCATTTCACGTTTATTGTTATGTATTTCATAGTGTTCAGTTTATGTTTTAAAATAAACATTATGGACACTTACCACTCAGCTCACGTTGGACCTCCTCTCTATCTCCAAACGACATCCGTTACAGAAACACCCACCACAAAAGGACCAAGCAGTGGTAATGAGCAGCAGGAGGAGAGGCAGCGATATTTGGAGAACTGGACTTGGGAGGAGATTCTGGACGGCAAAGGACCCTGGGCACAGCCAGGGGAATATCGCCGCCCCAAAGCAGAGCTGGAGGCAGCGAAAGCAGAGAGGCGCCTGTATGAGGAGGCAGCACGGCAGCGCGGCTGGAAGCCCAAGAGGCAGCCCCAAAAATGTCTTGGGGGAGGCACACGGGGAGTGTGGCGAAGTCAGGTAGGAGACCTGCGCCAACTCCCCGTGCTTACCGTGGAAAGAGAGGGCGTCGTACTGGTCAGGCACCATGTTATGCGTTGGAGCGAACGGTGTCCCCAGTACGCTTAGCCCGGTGCGCTACATCCCGGCTCCCCGTATCGGCCGGGCTAGAGTGGGCATCGATCCAGGTGCCATGAAGCCGGCTCTGTGCATCTGATCTCCAGTGCGTCTCCTCGTGCCGGTGTACATGGCACCAGCCTTACGCATGGTGTCCCCGGTTCGCCAGCACATTCCAGTGCAGGATATTCCACCTCGCCGCACTGGCCTGGCTACGGGGAGCATTCAACCAGGTAAGGTTGGGCAGGCTCGGTGCTCAAGAGCTCCAGTGCGCCTTCACGGTCCGGTCTATCCGGTGCCACCTCCACACACCAGCCCTCTGGTGGCAGCCCCCCGCACCAGGCTGTCTCTCAGTCTTCTCCCTACAGGTGCTCCCGCCTGTCCAGTGCTGCCAGAGCCTTCCTCCTGCCCAGCGCCGCCAGAGTCTCCCGTCTCTCCTGAGCCGCCAGAGTCTCCCGTCTGTCCTGAGCCGCCAGAGTCTCCCGTCTGTCCTGAGCCACCAGAGTCTCCCATCTGTCCTGAGCCGCCAGAGTCTCCCATCTGTCCTGAGCCGCCAGAGTCTCCTGTCTGTCATGAGCCACCAGAGTCTCCCATCTGTCCTGAGCCGCCAGAGCCGCCAGTCTTTCCTGAGCCGCCAGAGCCGCCAGTCTGTCCTGAGCCGCCAGAGCCGCCAGTCAGCCAGGAGCCGCCAGTCTGCCAGGAGCTGCCAGAGCCGTCAGCCAGCCAGGCGATGCCGGTGTCTCCCGTCCATTCGGGACCCGTGGCGTGGGTCCCCAGTCCAAGGTCGGCGGCGAGGGTCGCCGCTTTAAAGAGGCCACGGAGGCGGGCAAAGAGGCGCAAAAAAACTATGGTGAAGTGGGGTCCACGTCCCGCGCCAGAGCCGCCACCGCGGACAGTCACCCACCCAGACCCTCCCCTATAGGTTCAGGTTTTGCGGCCGGAGTCCTCACCTTTTGGGGGGAAGTACTGTCATGTTCTGACCTTAGTTCCTTTGTTTTTGTCTTTTTTTTTAGTATGGTCAGGGCGTGAGTTGGGGTGGGTAGTCTATGTTTGTTTTTCCATGTTGGTTTTTGAGTTCAGCCTAGTATGGTTCTCAATCTGTGGCAGCTGTCAATTGTTGTCCCTGATTGAGAATCATACTTAGGTAGCCTGGGTTTCACTTTTGGTTTGTGGGTGTTTGTCTTCCGTGTCAGTGTTTGTCGCCACACGGGACTGTTTCGTTCATTTCACGTCTATTGTTTTGTATTTCATAGTGTTCAGTTTATGTTTTAAAATAAACATTATGGACACTTACGACGCTGCATTTTGGTCCTCTGATCCTTCTCGCTTCTCCTCCTCAGAAGAGGAGGACGAGATCCCTTAAAATCTGCCTGTAGCTCAGGACATGAAGCAAGGATATGCATATTCTTCATACCATTTGATATGAAACACTTAGAAGTTTGTGGAAATGTCAAATAAATGTAGAAGAATATAACACATTAGATCTGATAAAAGATAATACATGGAAAAAACAGGCTTTTTCTATAAAAAATGTTGTATCATCTTTGAAATGCAAGAGAAAGGCCATTATATGACTTAGGACTCTAGGTGCAATTTAGATTTTGGCCGCTAGATCGCAGCACTGTATGTGCAAAGTTTTTAGACTGAACCAATGAACCATTGTATTTCTGTTCAAAATGCTGCATCAAGTTGTAGCACTCACTACTGTAGCCATGAAGTGCTTCAAAAGGCTGGTCATGGCTCACATCAACACCATTATCCTAGAAACCCTAGACCCACTTTGCATACCACCCCAACAGATCCACAGATGATGCAATCTCTATTGCACTCCACACTGCCCTTTCCCACCTGGACAAAAGGAACACCTATGTTAGAATGCTATTCATTGACTCCAGCTCAACGTTCAACACCATAGTGCCCTCAAAACTCATCACCAAGCTAAGGACCCTGGGACTAAACATCTCCCTCTGCAACTGGATCCTGGACTTTCTGACGGGCCACTCCCAGGTGGTAAGGGTAGGTAACAACACATCCGCCATGCTGATCCTCAACACAGAGGCCCCTCAGGGGTGCGTGCTAAGTCCCCTCCTGTACTCCCTGTTCACTCATGACTGCACGGCCAGGCACGACTCCAAATCCATCATCAACACCACCGTGCTTCTACACCTGCATTGCTTGCTGTTTGGGGTTTTAGGCTGGGTTTCTGTACAGCACTTTGTGACATCAGCTGATGTAAGAAGGGCTTTATAAATACATTTGATTGATTAAGTTTGATACATTTTCAAGTACATAACTGTGCACTCTCCTCAAACAATAGCATGGTTTTCACTGTAATAGATACTGTAAATTGAATTTAAGCTTTCTGCCTATATAAGACATGTCTATGTCCTGGGAAATTTTCTTGTTACTTTCAACCTCATGCTAATCACATTAGCACACGTTAGCTCAACTGTCCCGCGGGGGGGACAACGGTCCTGTTTAAGAGGATCAAACTGTCAGTTTCACTTTACCTATCGTTAGGACTTACACAAAAAACTACATAAACGCAAAATGTAAAGTGCTGGTCCCATGTTTCATGAGCTGAAATAAAACATCCCAGATATGTTCCATTTGCTTATTTCTCTCAAATGTTTTGAAAAATTTGTTTACATCCCTGTTAAGTGAGCATTTCTCCTTTGCCAAAACAATCCTCCTGGCAGGTGTGGCATATCAATAAGCTGATTAAACAGCATGATCATTACACAGGTGCACCTTGTGCTGGGACAATAAAAGGTCAATCTAAAATGTGAAGTTTTGTCACACAATGCCACACAATGTCCACCAGAGCTATTTCCAGGGAATAGAATGTTAACTTCTTTACCATAAACTGCCTTCAACGTCATTTTAGAGAATTTGGCAGTACTTCCAACCAGCCTTACAACCGCAGACCATGTGTAACAACGCCAGCCCAGGACCTCCACATTCAGATTCTTCACCTGCGGGATGGTCTGAGACCGGCCACCTTGACAGCTGATGAAACTGTGGGTGTGCACAACCAAAGAATTTCTGCACAAACTATCAGAAACCGTTTCAGTGAAGCTAATCTGCGTGCTCTTCATCCTCAGCAGGGCCTTGGCCTGCAGTTCGGCATCATAACTGACTTAGGGTGCAAATGCTCACCTTTGATTGCCACTAGCACACTAGAGAAGTGTGCTCTTCATGGAATAATCCTAGGTTCAACTGTACCGGCCAGATGTCAGACAGTATGTATGGCATCGGGTGGGCAAGAGGTTTGCTGATTTCAATGTTGTGAACAGAGTGCACCAATGGTGGCTGTGGAGTTATGGTATGGGCATGCATAATCTATGGACAACGAACACAATTGCATTTATAGATGGCAATTTGAATGCACAGATATACCGTGAAGAGATCCTGAGGTCCGTTGTCCTGCCATTCATCCGGTGCCATTACCTCATGTTTCACCGAGATAATGCTCGGCCTCATGTCTTAAGGAGCTGTACATGATTCCTGGAATCTGAAAATGTCCCAGTTCTTCCATGGCCTGCATACGGACCAGACATGTCACCCAATGAGCATGTTTAGGATACTCTGGATCGACGTGTACGACAGCGTGTTCCAGTTCCGTCAATATCCAAAACTTCACTGCACAATCATTGAAGAGAAGTGGGACAACATTCTACAAGCCCCAATCAACACCCTGACCAACTCTATGCGAAGCAGATGTGGAACGCTGGTTTTCTCATCCATGTCCCTAACTTTTTTTTAATGGTATCTGTGACCAAGGTATCTGAGGTATCTATATTCCCAGTCATGTGAAATCCATAGATTAGAGCCTAATACATTTATTTCAACTGACTGATGTCCTTATATGAACTGTAGATCAATCAAATCTTTGGAATTGCTGCATATTGTGTTTATATTTTTGTCCGGTGTATGTAAACTCAGCAAAAAAAAAAAAAAAGAAACGTCCTCTCACTGTCAACTGCGTTTTGATTCAGCAAACTTAACATGCATAAATATTTGTATGAACATAACAACATTCAACAACTGAGACATAAACTGAACAAGTTCCACAGACATATGACCAACAGAAATGGAATAATGTGTCCCTGAACAAAGGGGGGGACCAAAAGTTATTTGTTTCTGACCATTTTGAGCTTGTAATTGAACCCCCAAATGCTGATGCTCCAGATCCTCAACTAGTCTAAAGGCCAGTTTTATTGCTTCTTTAATCAGGACAACAGTTTTCAGCTGTGCTAACATAATTGAAAAAGTGTTTTCTAATGATAAATTAGCCTTTTAAAATTGGATTAGCTAACACAACGTGCCATTGGAACACAGGAGTGATGGTTGCTGTTAATGGGCCTCTGTACGCCTAAGTAGATATTCCATTTTAAAAAATCTGCCATTTCTAGCTACAATAGTCATTTACAACATTATCAATGTCTACACTGTATTTATGATCAATTTCTTTCAAAAACAAGGACATGTCTAAGGGACACCAAACTTTTGAACGGTAGTGTATACAGATTAGCCAAATACTTTTAAACTCAGTTTTTCACAATTCCTGACATTTAATCCTAGTAAAAAAATCCATGTTTTAGGTCAGTTAGGATCACCCCCTTATTTTAAGAATGTGAAATGTCAGTATAGTAGTTGAGAGAATGATTTATTTCAGCTTTTATTTCTTTCATCACATTCCCAGTGGGTCAGAAGTTGACATACTCTCAATTAATATTTGGTAGCATGGCCTTTACATTGTTTAGCTTGTGTCAAACATTTTGGGTAGCCTTCCACAAGCTTCCCACAATAAGCTGGTGTAACCAAGTCAGGTTTGTAGGCCTCACACACGCTTTGCTTGCACACGCGTTTTCAATTCTGCCCACAAATCGTCTGTGAGATTGAGGTCAGGGCTTTGTGATGGCCACTCCAATAGCTTTACTTTGTTGTCCTTAAGCCATTTTGCACTAACTTTGGAAGTATGCTTGGGGTCATTGTCCATTTGGAAGACCCATTTGCGACCAAGCTTTAACTTCCTGACTGATGTCTTGAGATGTTGCTTCAATATATCCACAAAATTTTCCCTCCTGATGATGTCATCTATTTTGTGAAGTGCACCAGTCCCTCCTGCAGCAAAGCATCCCCAGAACATGATGTTGCCACCCCCGTGCTTCACGGTTGAGATGATGTTCTTCGGCTTACCAGCGTCCCCCTTTTTCCTTCAAACATAACAATGGTCGTGATGGCCAAACAGTTCTATTTTTGTTTCATCAGACCAGAGGACATTTCTCCAAAAAGTATGATCTATTCATTCACAACATTGTCTATTCTTACTGACAATAAAAGTGACTCCAAAATGGGCGCAAAATATAACCATGTCGAAAACAATCTACAAATGTACCCAACAAGTTTGTAGAGCCACAAGCTTGGTGTGGTCATTGCATGCAAGGAATTTTATTTAACCTTTATTTAACCAGGTAGGCTAGTTGAGAACAAGTTCTCATTTGCAACTGCGACCTGGCCAAGATAAAGCATAGCAGTGTGAACAGACAACACAGAGTTACACATGGAGTAAACAATTAACAAGTCAATGACACAGTAGAGAAAAAAGAGAGTCTATATACATTGTGTGCAAAAGGCATGAGGAGGTAGGCGAATAGTTACAATTTTGCAGATTAACACTGGAGTGATAAATGATCAGATGGTCATGTACAGGTAGAGATATTGGTGTGCAAAAGAGCAGAAAAGTAAATAAATAAAAACAGTATGGGGCTGAGGTAGGTAAAAAGGGGTGGGCTATTTACCGATAGACTATGTACAGCTGCAGCGATCGGTTAGCTGCTCAGATAGCAGATGTTTGAAGTTGGTGAGGGAGATAAAAGTCTCCAACTTCAGCGATTTTTGCAATTTGTTCCAGTCACAGGCAGCAGAGAACTGGAATGAAAGGCGGCCAAATGAGGTGTTGGCTTTAGGGATGATCAGTGAGATACACCTGCAGGAGCGCGTGCTACGGATGGGTATTGCCATCGTGACCAGTGAACTGAGATAAGGCGGAGCTTTACCTAGCATGGACTTGTAGATGACCTGGAGCCAGTGGGTCTGGCGACGAATAAGTAGCGAGGGCCAGCCGACTAGAGCATACAGGTTGCAGTGGTGGGTGGTATAAGGTGCTTTAGTGACAAAACGGATGGCACTGTGATAAACTGCATCCAGTTTGCTGAGTAGAGTGTTGGAAGCTATTTTGTAGATGACATCGCCGAAGTCGAGGATCGGTAGGATAGTCAGTTTTACTAGGGTAAGTTTGGCGGCGTGAGTGAAGGAGGCTTTGTTGCGGAATAGAAAGCCGACTCTAGATTTGATTTTCGATTGGAGATGTTTGATATGAGTCTGGAAGGAGAGTTTACAGTCTAGCCAGACACCTAGGTACTTATAGATGTCCACATATTCAAGGTCGGAACCATCCAGGGTGGTGATGCTAGTCAGGCGTGCGAGTGCAGGCAGCGAACGGTTGAAAAGCATGCATTTGGTTTTACTAGCGTTTAAGAGCAGTTGGAGGCCACGTAAGGAGTGTTGTATGGCATTGAAGCTCGTTTGGAGGTTAGATAGCACAGTGTCCAAGGACGGGCCGGAAGTATATAGAATGGTGTCGTCTGCGTAGAGGTGGATCAGGGAATCGCCCGCAGCAAGAGCAACATCATTGATATATACAGAGAAAAGAGTCGGCCCGAGAATTGAACCCTGTGGCACCCCCATAGAGACTGCCAGAGGACCGGACAGCATGCCCTCCGATTTGACACACTGAACTCTGTCTGCAAAGTAGTTGGTGAACCAGGCACGGCAGTCATCAGAAAAACCGAGGCTACTGAGTCTGCCGATAAGAATATGGTGATTGACAGAGTCGAAAGCCTTGGCAAGGTCGATGAAGACGGCTGCACAGTACTGTCTTTTATCGATGGCGGTTATGATATCGTTTAGTACCTTGAGCGTGGCTGAGGTGCACCCGTGACCGGCTCAGAAACCAGATTGCACAGCGGAGAAGGTACGGTGGGATTTGAGATGGTCAGTGACCTGTTTGTTGACTTGGCTTATGGAATCAAGTACTAAATGTTTTACTACTCTTAATACAAAGAACTCCAGCTACCTTAGTCATAGACTGTTCTCTCTGCCACCGCACGGCATGCGGTACCGGAGCACCAAGTCTTGGTCCAAGAGGTTTCTAAACAGCTTAAGACTCCTGAACACCTAATCAAATGGCTACCCAGACTATTTGCATTGCCTATGCTGCTGCTACTCTCTGTTATTATCTATGCATAGCCACTTTAATAACTCTACCTACATGTACATAATTACCTCAACACCGGTGCCTCGGCACATTGACACATTGACTCTGTACCGGTACCCCCCTGTATATAGCCTCCACATTGACTCTGTACCGGTACCCCCTGTATATAGCCTCCACATTGACTCTGTACCGGTACTCCCTGTATATAGCCTCCACATTGACTCTGTACCGGTACCCCTGTATATAGCCTCCACATTGACTCTGTACCGGTACCCCTGTATATAGCCTCCACATTGACTCTGTACCGGTACCCCCTGTATATAGCCTCCACATTGACTCTGTACCGTAACACCCTGTATATAGCCTCCACATTGACTCTGTACCGGTACCCCCTGTATATATCCTCCACATTGACTCTGTACCGGTACCCCCTGTATATAGCCTCCACATTGACTCTGTACTGGTACCCCCTGTATATCGCCCCGCTATTGTTATTTACTGCTGCTGTTTAATTATTTGTTTTTCTTATCACTTACTTTTTTAGGGATTTTCTTAAAACGGCATTGTTGGCTAAGGGCTTGTAAGTAAGCTGTAAGGTGGTGTATTCGGCGCATGTGACAAATAAAATTTGATTTGATTTAATTGAGCTGGTCAAGCTATAGGTTTGCATACTGTTTCGGACAAAGAAATTGAATGTTGGATCAATTTGCTCAATAAATAACTTGTTTTTGTCTTAATTGTTTAATCAGGTTCACTTTATCTATTATAAGGACTTAGATGAAAATCTGTTCGCATTTTAGGTCAAATTTGTGCAGAAATACAGAAGGGTTCACAACCGTTTTCTCAGCACTGTAGTCAACACCATACCACTGTATGAGCAGAGAGGCGATTTGATATCAGATCTAAATGAACCTGTTTGACCTGAGGGAAATTTCTCTCCCAGTGTTGCGTGAAAGACGACAGTTTTCCATGGAGGAGTGCGTGCCGGGTGCCTAGCTCATGACGACACTGGTCTTACCCTATCATAGTCCCTTGACGACACTGGTCTTACCCCCATCATATTCCAGAAAGCCCCTGTCGTTTCCTGATGCTCATTTTCAACATCACACCCTCCCAACCAAGAGTGCTGCTGTGCATACAAGGAACCTACAGTAGCGCAGTGACAACAGATCACTGTAGCAACAGTGCCCCCTAGGCCCATGCATGGTCACTGTAACTACAGTGCAACACTTTAAGCCAGAGAAAAACAAATATCAGCAAGGTTGACTTTGGAATCCTCTGCACTGGGATAAAATTATTCAGGGCGTTTTCTGAAGGATATTCCATCAAAATAAGGCCAGCATGTTGAACACCTTTGTCAACATAAACAAACATTCTGTAGTATTCCACAAGGAAATGTTTTCACAACTGGGATAGATAGCCACATGGGCTTGGGTAGGGTGTCTGTAGGATAGCAAAGAATAATATATAGATATATAGATTTTTTATGAATTCATGCTGTTAACACTTGCATTCAAATAATAGGCAGCGTAGGCTACCACAGCTATCAGTCTATTGCCGGTATCAGTGAAAGATGTTTGTAGCTCAAATTGATGCATTGCACTAAAAAGCTACAAAACCTGCTTATACATCTCTACAAATTCTTTCAATCACTCGTGTAGAATTTCCTAATCAGGCGCTGAAAAACTTGCAGGGTTGGGATAATTATATTATGAGCAACCTGAACATGGACATTTTCAAAGGTTGTCTTACAGCGACATCTTGTGCTCTGTCATGTTAGCTGTAGAGCCAAAACTCAAACAGTCCCTATCCACTCTTTTCATCAACATTACCAAATGATGACAGAAATATTTAATTTGTGCAATATGTCTAAGGCCCAATATTTCTTCAGAAATTATGTCAAATAGCTATAGCTAAGCAAGTAGGGACAAAACACATACCAAGCACAAGGATGACATTCTCAGGCGTGTTGCTCCAGTAGATTCTGTAACTTGGAGACTGAAACAAAAGACTGCTCTGTCTTGCATCTCTCATCCCAGTAGTCCAGGTCTTTATGCCTGGAGTTGTGGTCGGGCGGATACTCCATTACTACGCTGTCACTCACTACAACGGATGATATACACAATATATAGTAATTAAAACATCTTTCCTGTATAAAAAGGAACATGACATGTACTGCCAGTCACTAGTATGTTGTGACTGTGAGTGACATTGCTGAGTTGATGACAGATCGGCTAGTGGCAAGGGCCCCAGATTTTTTAGATACTCCTACTCGAGGTAGAGCAAAACACAACCATGTTTCTTCACATCATTAATGTCTCCCATTTATGTAATGTGTGTTTAATGGTTGTGTAAAATATTTTACTGCAAAAGTGGTTCAATTGATAGATTTTGTCACACACCCCCTAAACTCAAAAAGCTAATGTAACCCAATAAGATAATTTAACCCAATATTGCAAGCTCTGGTATTGCTAAAATGTGGAATACAAGTAGTTAGTTGTCTGTCTAGCGGACTAAACTCCATTCCATGGTGAAGGAAGTTCCGGAAGAACTTCACCAATGTAGTGGAGCCGAGACCAGGCTTTGTGGAAATAATAATTATGAAACACCCACCTATGTTTGTCCTCTGGAGTTGTGTGCCTTTCTTTCTTTGCTGAAATTAATACTTTTTCAATAAAAGTTCATACATTTCTGACATAGGAATGCTTTGTTTAAGGATGTTGGTACTTTAGCCTATACTAATGTAATTAAGTCAGTAACCACCAAATCAAATAAAAGGTCATTTGTCACATACTTCGTAACAACAGGTGTAGACTAACAGTGAAATGCTTCCTTACAGAAAAAAAAGAGAAATAATAACACATTGAGTTTAACTAAGGCAAGTCAGTTAAGAACAAACTCAAATGACAACCAACACTCAGACAATGCTGTGTCAATTGTGCACCACCCTATGGGACTCCCACAGTTGGTTGTGACACAACCTGGATTTGAACCAGGGTATCTGTAGTGATGCCGCTAATACTAAGATGCAGCTCCTTAAACCGCTGCGCCACTGTGTATATAATTTTGCTATGTACACAGAGTACCAGTACCGAGTCGATGTGCAGGGGTACAAGGGAATTGAGGTAGAACGTAGAGGTAGGAATAGGGAAGGAATAGGGAATGGGCAATAGGATAGATGAACAGTAGTAGAAGCGTATGTGATGAGTCAAAAGAGTTTAATGCAGATAGTCCGGGTAGCTATTGGTTAACTATCTATCTAGAGTTGAAGTTGACATACACCTAGGCCCAATACATTTAAACTCAGTTTTTCACAATTCCTGACATTTAATCCTAGTAAAAATGTACCTTATTTTAAGAATGTGAAATGTCAGAATAATAGGAGAGCAAATTATTTATTTCAGCTTTTATTTCTTTCATCACATTCCCAGTGGGTCAGAAGTTTACATACACTCAATTAGTATTTGGTAGCATTGTCTTTAAATTGTTAAACTTGGGTCAAACTTTTCAGGTAGCCTTCCACAAGCTTCCCACAATAAGTTGGATGAATTTTGGCCCATTCCTCCTGACAGAGCTGGTGTCACAGAGTCAGATTTGTAGACTTTCTTGCTCGCACACGTGTTTTCAGTTCTGCCCACAAATTTTCCAAGGGATTGAGGTCATGGCTTTGTGATGGCCACTCCAATTCCTTTGTTTTTGTTGTCCTTAAGCCATTTTGCCACAAATTTGGAAGTATGCTTGGGGTCATTGTCCATTTGGAAGATCCAGCCAAGCTTTAACTTCATGATTGATGTCTTGAGATGTTGCATCAATATATCCACTGAATTTCCCTCCCTCATGATGCCATCTATTTGTGAAGGGCACCAGTCCCGCCTGCAGCAAAACACCCCCACAACATGATGCTGCCACCCCCATGATTCATGGTTGGGATGGTGTTCTTTGGCTTGCAAGCCTCCCCCTTTTTCTTCCAAACATAACAATGGTCATTATGGCCAAACAGTTATATTTTGTTTCATCAGACCAGAGGACATTTCTCCAAAAAGTATGATCTTTGTCCCCATGTGCAGTTTCAAACCGTAGTCTGGCTTTTTCATCGCGGTTTTGGAGCAGTGGCTTCTTCCTTGCTGAGCAGCCTTTCAGGTTGTGTCGATATAGGACTCGTCTTACTGTGGATATAGATATTTTTGTACCTGTTTCCTCCAGCATCTTCACAAGGTGCTTTGCTGTTGTCCTGGGATTGATTTGCACTTTTCGCACGGAAGTACGTTCATTTCTAGGAGACAGAAAACATCACCTTCCTGAGCGGTATGACAACTGCGTGGTCCCATGGTGTTTATACTTGTGTACTATTGTTTGTACAGATGAACGTGGCACCTTCAGGCGTTTGGAAATTGCTCCCAGACTGATTACGTTTGACTTTCCCATGATGTCAAGCAAAGAGGCACTCTTTTGAGTTTGAAGGTAGGCCTTGAAATACATCCACAGGAACACCTCCAATTGACTCAAATGATATCAATTAGCCTGTCAGAAGATTCTAAAGCCATGACATAATTGTCTGGAATTTTCCAAGCTGAGGTTAAAGGCACAGTCAACTTAGTGTATGTAAACTTCTGACCCACTGGAATTGTGATACAGTGAATTATAAGTGAAATAATCTGTCTGTAAACAATTGTAGGAAAAATTACTTGTGTCATGCACAAAGTAGATATAGTAGCTATAGTTTGTAAAAAATAAATTTGTGTAGTGGTTGAAAAACAAGTTTTAATGACTCCAATCTAAGTGTATGTAAACTTTCGACTTCAACTGTAACTATTTAGAAGTCTTACAACTTGGGGGTAGAATCTGTTCAGGGTCCTGTTGATTCCAGATTTGGTCCATCGGTATCGATTGCCATGCGCGAGAAGAGAGAACAGTCTATGACTATGGCTGGAGTATTTGACCATTTTTAGGGCCTTCCTCTGATACTACCTGGTATAGAGATCCTGGATGTCAGGAAGCTCAGCCCCAGTGATGTACTTGGCCATATGCATTACCCCCTTAGCGCCTTGCAGTCGGATTCCAAGCAGTTGCCATACCAAGCGGTGATGCAGCCAATCAAGATGCTCTCAGTGGTGCAGCTGTATACCTTTTTGAGTACCTGAGGGCCCATGCCAAATCTTTTCTGCCTCCTGATTGGGAAGCATCATTGTTGTGCCTTCTTCAGGACTGTTTTGGTGTGTGTGGACCATGATGATTCTTTAGTGAGCTGGACAACAAGGAATTTGAAGCTCCTGTTTCTTGCTGACATTGAGGGAGAGGTTGTTGCTCTGGCACCACACTGCCAGGTCACTGACCTCCTCCCTATCATCGTCGTCTGTGATCAGGCCACCACCATAGTCAGCAAACTTAATGATGGTGTTGGAGTTATGCTCGGCCAATCATTCGTTGGGTGAACAGGGAGCACGGGAGTGGACTGAGCACTCATCTAAGAGGGGCCCCCGTGTTGAGAATCAGCTTGGAGGGAGTGGGGGGACTGGGGAAGTAGAGTGGAGGGACTGGGGGGAGAGGTAGAGAGAGGGTGGGAGTGGAGGGACTGGGGGAGAGGTCGAGAGAGGGGGAGTGGAGGGACTGTGGGGGTAGAGAGAGGGGGAGTGGAAGGACTGGGAGGTAGAGGTAGAAAGAGAGGGGAGTGGAGGGACTTGGGAGGGAGAGTACGGATGAAGGAGGGAGGGATAGAGAGGTAGAAAGAATGATGGTGGGAGGAGGGATGAAGAGAGAATAGATTTTTTTTAAAGGATAGAAAGATGTCCCCTGGGAAAGATGTCCCCCTGGGACCAGCATGGTTCTGGCAGAATCAGCGTGGCGGATTTGTTGTTGCCTATCCTCACCACCTGCGTGAGGGCGTCAGGAAGCGAGCATAGAAGGAATTTAGCTTGTTTGGTAGGCACGCGTCACTGGGCAGCTCACGGCTGTGTTTCCCTTTGGAATCCATGATAGTTTGCAAACCCTTTCTCACCCGACAAGAGTCAGAGCCGGCATAGTAGAATTCGATCTTAGTCCTGTATTGATGTATTGACGGTTCAGTGAGGATGTTGCCTGTAATCCATTGCTTCTGGTTGGGATATGTACATACGGTCATTGTGGGGATGATGTCGTCGATGCAACTATTAATGAATCCAGAGACTGATGTGGTAAACTCCTCAATGTTATCGGATTAATCCCTAAACATATTCCAGATTGTGCTGGCGTCCTGTAGCTTAGCATCCGCTTCATCGGACCACTTCTGTATTGAGCGTGTCACTGGTACTTCCTGTTTGAGTTTTTGCTTGTAAGCAAGAATCAGGAAGATAAAGTTATGGTCCGATTTTCCAAATGTAGGGCGATGGAGAGCTTTGTATGCATTTCTGAATGTGGAGTACAGATTTCAGTTTCCCTGCATTAAAATCACCGTCCACTAGGAGCGCCCCCTCTGAATGTGCATTTTATGGCCCTATACAGCTTGTTGAGTGTGGTCTTAGTGCCAGTATCGGTTTGTGGTGATAAATAGGCAGCTATGAAAAATAGTAAATAGTATGGTCTGCAGCTTATCATGAGGTATTCTAACTCAGGCGAGCAAAACCTCAAAGCTTTGTTAACATTACAGATCACACACCAGCTTTTATTAACAAAGAGACACACACCTTCCCCTTAACCTTAAGCTACCATTCGGTCTTGAAGATGCTAAAAAAACAGCTAGATGTATATTATCCATGTCCATGTTCAGCCACGACTCAGAGAAACATAAGACATTAAAGGTCTTCAGGTCCCGTTGATAGGGTAGTCTTGAACAGAGCTCATCTAGTTTTTGCTCTAGCGATTGTACGTTCGCCAACAGAATGGAGGGTAGAGCCGTCGTAGTCTCACCAGAGAGCTCGCTCGTTTGCCTCTCTTGCTCCATTTCTTCCTCTTTCGAGTCCTGGGGATTAGGGCCTGGTCTGGAATAGGAAGTACATCCACAGCGGCCGACTATTTGAAGTATATATCTCCATCTAAATTGAGGTTAGGAATCACTGATCTGATGATCAGAAGCTGTTTTCGGTCATAGGAAATCATGTTGGAAATATTATGTACAAAAAGCGTTACGATCAGAGTAAAAAAAAACTAAATAGCAGGATTGATCAGGAGCCCATAAGACACCAGCTATCAACTGCAGCGCTATCTTCACAATCAATGCATACAGCAGGCCTTCAGAGAACCAGAGGGAGAAGTGGGATGTTTGCTCTGAGACAAACATTTCCAAGTGCCATTCCGAACCGCTGCCATATCATCGGC
This sequence comes from Oncorhynchus tshawytscha, assembly GCF_018296145.1. Classification (NCBI taxonomy): domain Eukaryota; kingdom Metazoa; phylum Chordata; class Actinopteri; order Salmoniformes; family Salmonidae; genus Oncorhynchus; species Oncorhynchus tshawytscha. Next base: position 5,193,741 of record NC_056456.1, read on the forward strand.
ACTACTTGTGGGTGAAGTCTCCATTCTCCCGGGGCAGTTTCTCTTATGACAAGAAATCCGCCACCTCGTTCAACTCGCCTGGGAGATGGACAGCTCATAGGGAGGCCATGTCAGGAGTTGTTGGGCCACCTGTAGGGACCGTACAGACCTCAATCAGCCCTTGATGGTTGATGTGAAACACTGTCGATGTATTGTCTGATCGTATCAGGACATGTTTATGTTTGAGAACAGGCAGAAAGTGTTTCAGGGCTAGGTAAACTGCCAAGCGGGGGCACCACTCTCCACGTACAATCCTGTGTTGCTACACTGCTCTCCAGCCTGTTAGTGAAGCATCGGCCATCACTACTTCCTGCCTTGACAGAATTGATCCGAAAGGGATACCTGTAGTCAGGTAGATTCTCTTTCTCCACAGCTGCAGAGTAGAGTAGCACGCCCTTGTCACTCAGATTTAGGTGTTTCTGTCCCTCTTGGGTTCCAAGCAGCAGTCCTGTGTGGCTCAGGTAGCTGAAGCATGGTGCTTGCAATGCCAGGATTGTGGGTTTGATTCCAACGGGGGACCAGTACGAGAAGAAAATGTAAGCACTCACAACTGTACGTGGCTTTGGATAAGAGCATCTGCCAAAATGTAACAAATGCCAGCAGGCTGTGTCACTGTGGAGGCCACCACAAGCATGCCCATCAGTTGTGGGAATGTTTGTACTTTCACCAATGTGTTCAACTGGAATTGTTGCAGAAGAATGCTGCACACCTTTATGGTGTGGGAGTTCAGAGTCATGACAGTAAAATTGACCTTTTGGCTTGGAGTGAAGTTGCTCTTTTAGTTGTTCACGGTAAGACCCTAGTGCGCGAGAGGGGATGCAGATGAGCCAGTCGTAGAGGTAGTTATTATTATTATTATTATATGAAAGATTATTAAATAATTGTAAGCTCAGGGCTGCACTCATGCATCTTGTGAAGACATGAAGAGCCAGGGAGAGGCCAAAGGGCAAACTGGTATGCCTGGCTTTGGAAGGCAAACTGGTATGCCTGGCTTTGGAAGGCAAACTGGTATGCCTGGCTTTGGAAGGCAAACTGGTATGCCTGGCTTTGGAAGGCAAACTGGTATGCCTGGCTTTGGAAGGCAAACTGGTATGCCTGGCTTTGGAAGGCAAACTGGCAAACTGGTATGCCTGGCTTTGGAAGGCAAACTGGCATGCCTGGCTTTGGAAGGCAAACTAGTATGCCTGGCTTTGGAAGGCAAACTGGCATGCCTGGCTTTGGAAGGCAAACTGGCATGCCTGGCTTTGGAAGGCAAACTGGCAAGCCTGGCTTTGGAAGGCAAACTGGCATGCCTGGCTTTGGAAGGCAAACTGGCATGCCTGGCTTTGGAAGGCAAACTGGTATGCCTGGCTTTGGAAGGCAAACTGGTATGCCTGGCTTTGGAAGGCAAACTGGCAAACTGGTATGCCTGGCTTTGGAAGGCAAACTGGCATGCCTGGCTTTGGAAGGCAAACTGGTATGCCTGGCTTTGGAAGGCAAACTGGCATGCCTGGCTTTGGAAGGCAAACTGGCATGCCTGGCTTTGGAAGGCAAACTGGCATGCCTGGCTTTGGAAGGCAAACTGGCATGCCTGGCTTTGGAAGGCAAACTGGCATGCCTGGCTTTGGAAGGCAAACTGGTATGCCTGGCTTTGGAAGGCACACTGTCATGCCTGGCTTTGGAAGGCAAACTGGCATGCCTGGCTTTGGAAGGCAAACTGGCATGCCTGGCTTTGGAAGGCAAACTGGCATGCCTGGCTTTGGAAGGCAAACTGGCATGCCTGGCTTTGGAAGGCAAACTGGCATGCCTGGCTTTGGAAGGCAAACTGGCATGCCTGGCTTTGGAAGGCAAACTGGCATGCCTGGCTTTGGAAGGCAAACTGGCATGCCTGGCTTTGGAAGGCAAACTGGCATGCCTGGCTTTGGAAGGCAAACTGGTATGCCTGGCTTTGGAAGGCAAACTGGTATGCCTGGCTTTGGAAGGCAAACTGGCATGCCTGGCTTTGGAAGGCAAACTGGCATGCCTGGCTTTGGAAGGCAAACTGGTATGCCTGGCTTTGGAAGGCAAACTGGTATGCCTGGCTTTGGAAGGCAAACTGGTATGCCTGGCTTTGGAAGGCAAACCGCAGGAAATGTCTGTGTTCTGGTAACACAGGTACATGAAAATAAGCTCTCTGTAAGTCCAAAGAACTGAACCATTCCCCTTCGGCTACGGTCTGGAAGACGTTGACCTATCCAGATGTTGTCCGTCTGTGAAAGTGGAGAACTTTCTCAATGCAGGCCACTGTGTAATAAGCCTGTCACAGTAGGTCATCAGTGGCCCTGCACTGAGGTCTGCGGAAGCAGGCGTCATCCTTCAGAGCTTCAGCTCTGCTATGCATAGGCATATGGTCCAACCCATGTTGTTTTGCGTTGCGCATGGCAAATAGCATCCTACTATCCTTGCCTTGGTGGGCGAGAACATGTGGGATGGCCCAGCATCTCAGAAGCTCCATAAGAAAAGCCGGTGAAGGTGGCACACCGAACGGTGTAGGTGCCAGCATTCTTAAATAAAGGGTTAGTGGCAGAGGCTGTGGCTTGAGAGCTCCAGCCTAGCTAAGACCGCAGGACAGCGCATAGTTAGTCAGAGCCTTGGAATGACTCTTCTGACCCATCCTTAGCATTGAAGCTGAATGGGTCCACAACACTGGTTGGCACTTCCCTCACCATGTTGGGCGTGTCATCATACTGGTCATTAAAGTGCCAGTTGGATGCCCGAGTTGAATGCCCAAGAGCAGGTCACTATCACAGCTATCTGAGTCGGTTATGACATATGTCGCGCAGCGAGAGTCGAGTTCAGTCAGTGGTCCTGATGATATCTTTCCAGCTAGCTAGTTTGTCCTTGTGGCTAGAAACTTCAGAAGTCTCAACTTGTCTGACTTCAATGCCATAGTTGTACATTTCAGTGAAAATCACTAGCCTGCAATAAATGTGCTTTAGCTGTACCCTGGCCTGATATTGGTTACACTATATAGCTAATTCCCCCTCCTTACTACAGCAAGTGGGAACGAAGGGCACCGTGCCCGGTGTTGTTGTGTTGTCAGTTTGCAGCGTCAGTTGTCAGTTTCCCCATTGAGCAGTAGACTGTACCACGTGACATTCAGATGGTTACTAACAATATTACAAGTTATTTCTCATGTAGGTTGCTATCACACAAATAAAATCAAGTGGGATGGAACAAATTTGTCACGTTAGCTACCGCCTGCTAAATGTGATAGCTGACAGATGCCCGGTGGGAAGCAACTGCTGCCCATTGGGATGCAACTCACATCGGCAAAGCACCCCGATACAACACCGTTGTGCTGGTCATTCACCCTGGCTTGTTACGTTAGCCAATTGCTTACATCCAGTTGGTTACCAATACTACAAGTTATTTCTCCCTTGCCCATTAAAATACACATCACTTTATATTACATGTTTTAACTAGTGCCATGATGATGTTGTTGCCAGCTAGCCAGCCCGTTAAAAAATTGGTAGCTGGGAAGAGCTCATCAGGACAACTGACTGAACCGAATCCATTCCACTCCACACTCGACTCTCAGCTGCGCTACATACTTCATCAATTTGGGCACCAGGCTTGTTTCCCGTATGGAGTAGATTGGACAAATGTTTTCCCTTTTAATAATTTCCACTCTGTTTGCAATCACATGACCATTTGCAATCACATTGTATTCACTGTGCAAGCAAGCATCCTGTTTTTATGTGTAAAACAACCAATTATTATTTATTTTTTTTACATTGTGACAGATGTAACAGCACTTGAATTCCATCTAATTTGCACAGTAGCCTAATATTTTGGACAACAAAATATGTATTTCATAGGCTATATTAATAACCATTACTTTCTGTAGCATCAGATTACTCTAATTGTGTTCTGAAACATATTAGTTGCTACATGACATATTAATACACTACATGACCAAAAGTATGTGTACACGTGCTCGATTAGGCCTGGCTCACATTCAGCGTTCCAATTCATCCCAAAGGTGTTTGATGAGGTTTAGGCCAGGGCTCTGTGCAGACCAGTCAAGCTCTTCCACACCGATCTCGACAAACCATTTCTGTATGGACCTCGCTTCGTGCACAGGCGCATTGTCATGCTAAAACAGGAAAGAACTTTCCCCACACTGTTGACGCAAAGTTGGAAGCACCGAATCTACTAGAATGTCATTGTATGCTGTAGCGTTAAGATTTCCCTTCAGTGGAACTAAGGGCCTAGCCTGAACCATGAAAAACAGCCCCAGACCATTATTCCTCCTCCACCAAACTTTACAGTTGGCACTATGTATTCGGGTAGGTAGCATTCTCCTGCCATCCACCGAACCTGGATTCGTCCGTCAGACTGCCAGATGGTGAAGCATGACTCCTTACTGCTCCACAGTAAAATAGAGGCGAGCATTCCACCACTCTATCTGACTCTTGGCATTGTGTATGGTGATCTTAGCCTTATGGAAACCCATTTCATGAAGCTCCCGACGAACACTTATTGTGCTGACCTTGCTTTCCAGAGGCAGTTTGGAACTCGGTAGTGAGTGTTGCAAACAAGGGCAGATCCTTTTTACGTGCTACACGCTTCAGCACTCAGCGGCCCCATTCTGCAAGCTTGTGTGGCCTACCGGCTGAGCCGTTGCTTCTAGACATTTCCACTTCACAATAACAGCACTTACAGTTGACCGGGGCAACTCCAGCGGGGCAGAAATTTGACAAACTGACTTGTTGGAAAGGTGGCATCCTAAGACAATGCCACGTTGAAAGTCACTGAACTTTTCAGTGAATTGTATCAGTTATTCTCAGTTATTCTCTGAACAAGTAGCTCCCTTCCTACTTGAAGTCATTCTAGAGAGTATTAAAAACAATGTTTTCCCTCCTACAACGAATTAAGGTTTATTAACACGGATCCCTAAGCCAAAAACATCCTGGCTTCTCATCAATAACTGACGTTCAATTAGTCTTCTTAATAATGACTATAAGATATTAACCTTACTAGTGTTAAAGATAATTAAAGAAGTCCTGGACGCAATCATTGATGAGACACAGACATATCTCTAACCATATCAGAATAGTATTAGACATACTTGACTATGCAGACCTAATAACTGAGGATAGCTGTATATTTTAGTGTATTTTCTATAATGCATTGGACACAGTAGACACAGTTCCTCTTCTTACTCCCTTAAGTAATTTTGCTTCGGGGACTTTTTCTGTAGGTCTATTAAGACCCTATACGAATGGTAACAGCTCTATCAAACTGAAACCTAGCACTTCACCTAGATTTGAGAGGAATTAGGCAGTGTTGCCCTATCTCACCATATCTGTTTTTATTAGTCACCCAACTTCTTACATAATCTACTAATAATAGTCCTGTAAAAGGTATTTCCATAGCTGGTAAATAAATGATTATAAGCCAGATGGTTTACAATGCTACACTTTTTCTGAAAGACTCTAGTCGATTCCCATATCGATCAGTGTGATAGACCAGATGCTTTGGGAAAGGATTCTGTTTTAACATGAATAAATGCGAACTCATGGCAGTCAAAGATTCTGTGACACCCTCATATTGTGGTATTTCACTGAAAGAAGAACTTACATATTTAGGCATAACCTTTACCATGGATAAAAAAATCTAGTCTTCCTAAATGTTAACCCAAGAAGAAGCTAAATCAATGGCTACAGTTGGACTTACAGTATCTTTAAAAGGAAGAGTCCTAATAACCAAGGCTGAGGGTATCTCTAGACTAACATACGCTGCTTTATCTTTATATATTGATAGTAAAATAAGCAAAGAGATACAGCGCCTTCGTAAAGTATTCAGACCCCTTGACTTTTCCCACATTTTGTTACTTTTCAGCCTTACTCTAAAATAGATTAAAAATGTTTCCCCCTCATCAATCTACACACAACACCCAATAACGACAAAGCAAAAACAGGTTTTTAGAAATGTTAACAAAAAAAAACAAAATACCAAACTCAAATATCACATTTACATAAGTATTCAGACCCTTCACTCTGTACTTTGTTGAAGGACCTTTGGCAGCAATTACAGCCTCGAGTCTTCTTGGACTCAAGCTTGGAAAACTGGTATTTGGGGAGATTCTCCCATTGTTATCTGCAGATCCTCTGAAGCTCTGTCAGGTTGGATGGGGAGGGTATCTGCGCAGCTATCTTCAGGTCACTCCAGAGACGTTCGATCGTGTTCAAGTCCGGGCTCTTGCTGGGCAACTCAAGGACATTCAGAGACTTGCCCCGAAGTCACTCCTGCATTGTCTTGGCTGTGTGCTTAGGGTTGTTGTCCTGTTGGAAGGTGAACATTCACCCCAGTCTGAGGTCCTGAGTGCTCTGGAGCAAGTTTTCATCAAGGATCTCTCTGTACTTTGCGCCGTTCATCTTTCCCTCAGTCCTGTACTCCCTGTTCACCCACGACTGCGTGGCCACGCACGCCTCCAACTCAATCATCAAGTTTGCGGACGACACAACAGTGGTAGGCTTGATTACCAACAACGACGAGACGGCCTACAGGGAGGAGGTGAGGGCCCTCGGAGTGTGGTGTCAGGAAAATAACCTCACACTCAACGTCAACAAAACTAAGGAGATGATTGTGGACTTCAGGAAACAGCAGAGGGAACACCCCCCTATCCACATCGATGGAACAGTAGTGGAGAGGGTAGCAAGTTTTAAGTTCCTTGGCATACACATCACAGACAAACTGAATTGGTCCACTCACACAGACAGCATCGTGAAGAAGGCGCAGCAGCGCCTCTTCAACCTCAGGAGGCTGAAGAAATTCGGCTTGTCACCAAAAGCACTCACATACTTCTACAGATGCACAATCGAGAGCATCCTGGCGGGCTGTATCACCGCCTGGTACGGCAACTGCTCCGCCCACAACCGTAAGGCTGTCCAGAGGGTAGTGAGGTCTGCACAACGCATCACCGGGGGCAAACTACCTGCCCTCCAGGACACCTACACCACCCGATGTTACAGGAAGGCCATAAAGATCATCAAGGACATCAACCACCCGAGCCACTGCCTGTTCACCCCGCTATCATCCAGAAGGCGAGGTCAGTACAGGTGGATCAAAGCTGGGACCGATAGACTGAAAAACAGCTTCTATCTCAAGGCCATCAGACTGTTAAACAGCCACCACTAACATTGAGTGGCTGCTGCCAACACACTGACACTGACACTGACTCAACTCCAGCCACTTTAATAACGGGAATTGATGGGAAATGATGTAAATATATCACTAGCCACTTTAAACAATGCTACCTTATATAATGTTACTTACCCTACATTATTCATCTCATATGCATACGTATATACTGTACTCTATATCATCGACTGCATCCTTATGTAATACATGTATCACTAGCCACTTTAACTATGCCACTTTGTTTACATACTCATCTCATATGTATATACTGTACTCGATACTATCTACTGTATCTTGCCTATGCTGCTCTGTACCATCACTCATTCATATATCCTTATGTACATATTCTTTATCCCCTTACACTGTGTATAAGACAGTAGTTTTGGAATTGTTAGTTAGATTACTTGTTGGTTATTACTGCATTGTCGGAACTAGAAGCACAAGCATTTCGCTACACTCGCATTAACATCTGCTAACCATGTGTATGTGACAAATAAAATTGATTTGATTTGATTTGATTTATTTGATTTGACTAGTCCCAGCCGCTGAAAAACATCCGCACAGCATGATGCTGCCACCACCATGCTTCGCCGTACGGATGGTGCCAGGTTTGCTCCAGACGTGATGCTTGGCATTCAGGCCAAAGAGTTCAATCTTGGTTTCATCAGTCCAGAGAATCTTGTTTCTCATGGTCTGACAGTCTTTTAGGTGCTTGTTGGCAAACTCCGAGCGGACTGTCGTGCCTTTAACTGAGGAGTGGTTTCCATCTGGTCACTCTACCATAAAGGCCTGATGGAGTGCTGCAGAGATGGTTGTCTTTCTGTTAGAGTGACCATCGGGTTCTTGGTTACCTCCCTGACCAAGGCCCTTCACCCCCTATTGCTCAGTTTGGCCGGGCGGACAGCTCTAGGAAGAGTCTTGGTGGTTCCAAATTTCTTCCATTGAAGAATGATGGAGGGGACCTAGTGGACCTTCAACGCTGCCAACATACTTTATGGTACTGTGTTCTGCAGAGGCCACTGTGTACTGCAGACATTTTTTGCTACCGTTCCCCAGATCTGTGCCTTGACACAATCCTGCCTTGGAGCTCTCTCGGAGCTCTACGGACAATTCCTTCGACTTCATGGCTTGGTTTTTGCTCTGACTTACACTGTCAACTGTGGGACCTTATATAGACAGGTGTGTGCCTTTCCAAATCATGTCCAATCAATTGATTTTACCACAGTTGGACTCCAATTAAGTTGTGCAAACATCTCAAGGATGATCAATGGAAACAGGATACACCTGCACTCAATTTCAAATCTCATAGCAAAGGGTCTGAATACGTTTTGCTGTTTTATATTTTAATATATACATTTGCAAAAATGTATAAAAACCTGTTTTCGCACTGTAGCCCAGATGCTTTTTAACTGTATACCAGATGCTTTTTAACTGTATACCAGATGCTTTTTAACTGTAGACCAGATGCTTTTTAACTGTAGACCAGATGCTTTTTAACTGTAGCCCAGATGCTTTTTAACTGTAGACCAGATGCTTTTTGACTGTAGCCCAGATGCTTTTTAACTGTAGACCAGATGCTTTTTAACTGTAGCCCAGATGCTTTTTAACTGTAGACCAGATGCTTTTTACCTGTAGATCAGATGCTTTTAAACTGTAGACCAGATGCTTTTTAACTGTAGACCAGATGCTTTTTAACTGTAGACCAGATGCTTTTTAACTGTAGACCAGATGCTTTTTAACTGTAGACCAGATGCTTTTTAACTGTAGACCAGATGCTTTTTACCTGTAGATCAGATGCTTTTTAACTGTAGACCAGATGCTTTTTACCTGTAGATCAGATGCTTTTTAACTGTAGCCCAGATGCTTTTTAACTGTAGACCAGATGCTTTTTAACTGTAGACCAGATGCTTTTTAACTGTAGACCAGATGCTTTTTAACTGTAGACCAGATGCTTTTTAACTGTAGCCCAGATGCTTTTTAACTGTAGACCAGATGCTTTTTAACTGTAGACCAGATGCTTTTTAACTGTAGACCAGATGCTTTTTAACTGTAGACCAGATGCTTTTTAACTGTAGACCAGATGCTTTTTAACTGTAGACCAGATGCTTTTTAACTGTAGACCAGATGCTTTTTAACTGTAGCCCAGATGCTTTTTAACTGTAGACCAGATGCTTTTTAACTGTAGACCAGATGCTTTTTAACTGTAGACCAGATGCTTTTTAACTGTAGACCAGATGCTTTTTGACTGTAGCCCAGATGCTTTTTAACTGTAGACCAGATGCTTTTTAACTGTAGACCAGATGCTTTTTAACTGTAGACCAGATGCTTTTTAACTGTAGCCCAGATGCTTTTTAACTGTAGACCAGATGCTTTTTAACTGTAGATCAGATGCTTTTTGCCTGTAGACCAGATGCTTTTTACCTGTAGACCAGATGCTTTTTAACTGTAGACCAGATGCTTTTTAACTGTAGACCAGATGCTTTTTAACTGTAGCCCAGATGCTTTTTAACTGTAGACCAGATGCTTTTTAACTGTAGATCAGATGCTTTTTACCTGTAGACCAGATGCTTTTTACCTGTAGACCAGATGCTTTTTAACTGTAGACCAGATGCTTTTTAACTGTAGACCAGATGCTTTTTAACTGTAGCCCAGATGCTTTTTAATAGACCAGATGCTTTTTAACTGTAGATCAGATGCTTTTTAACTGTAGACCAGATGCTTTTTAACTGTAGCCCAGATGCTTTTTAACTGTAGACCAGATGCTTTTTAACTGTAGACCAGATGCTTTTTAACTGTAGACCAGATGCTTTTTAACTGTAGCCCAGATGCTTTTTACCTGTAGATCAGATGCTTTTTAACTGTAGACCAGATGCTTTTTAACTGTAGACCAGATGCTTTTTAACTGTAGACCAGATGCATTTAAACTGTAGCCCAGATGCTTTTGAACTTTTTTTGTGGAAAAACTGTACCCATTACATTAGGAAAACTGTTGTAATGAACACATGATTATGGGGGCTTAATTTTCCTGACTTTTCTACCTTTAAATTATACTTTTAAGATCAATTGGATAAAACCATTCCAAGAAGACCCTCTTCTATGTGCAACCTTATTCCTCATCAAGTCTTCTCTAATTTTGGTGGCCTTAACTTCGTGTTCTTTTGCAATTATAAGATTGGCCAAGTTCCAGTGAAACTCTCTGCTTTTCAACGGCAGGTTATCTTGTCATGGTCCTTAATTTATTAGCATATTTTCTCTCTGCACATATATTATATCTGGAATAATTGGGACATATTTAATTGGGAAAGATTATCCTATTGGTGAAACACCTTGTAAATGCAGACGATCTTAATTATCACTCAACAAGATCCCTGTAACACCTAAAGATTTTGCAATCGTTTTAAAAGCCATTCACTCAGGTGTTGCTCTATTATTGAGGAACATGTCAAGACCTGACACTGAGAACTTACCTTCCATTACCCCTGTTGACTCACCAGTAGGAAAGATGTCCGTACAACAACAACAGAGCTATGCGTGCCTTGTTTCCGCAGGATGTTGTATGTCATGCCTTAATGGAATCGTTTTATTGCTCATATCTGTAGATTTATAATTAATCATAATTCTGAAGGTTTTACCCTATTATGGAGAGATGTACTGCTTGGATTCTTTACCTACGATAACAACATTTAAAAAAAAAAATCAATTTCATTATTCTTTTGGCCAAATTTCATACTCACAATTGTTAATTTACAAAAAATATATACAGTGCCTTGCGAAAGTATTCGGCCCCCTTGAACTTTGCGACCTTTTGCCATATTTCAGGCTTCAAACATAAAGATATAAAACTGTATTTTTTTGTGAAGAATCAACAACATGTGGGACACAATCATGAAGTGGAACGACATTTATTGGATATTTTAAACTTTTTTAACAAATCAAAAACTGAAAAATTGGGCGTGCAAAATTATTCAGCCCGCTTAAGTTAATACTTTGTAGCGCCACCTTTTGCTGCGATTACAGCTGTAAGTCGCTTGGGGTATGTCTCTATCAGTTTTGCACATCGAGAGACTGAAATTTTTTCCCATTCCTCCTTGCAAAACAGCTCGAGCTCAGTGAGGTTGGATGGAGAGCATTTGTGAACAGCAGTTTTCAGTTCTTTCCACAGATTCTTGATTGGATTCAGGTCTGGACTTTGACTTGGCCATTCTAACACCTGGATATGTTTATTTTTGATCCATTCCATTGTAGATTTTGCTTTATGTTTTGGATCATTGTCTTGTTGGAAGACAAATCTCTGTCCCAGTCTCAGGTCTTTTGCAGACTCCATCAGGTTTTCTTCCAGAATGGTCCTGTATTTGGCTCCATCCATCTTCCCATCAATTTTAACCATCTTCCCTGTCCCTGCTGAAGAAAAGCAGGCCCAAACCATGATGCTGCCACCACCATGTTTGACAGTGGGGATGTTGTGTTCAGGGTGATGATCTGTGTTGCTTTTACGCCAAACATAACGTTTTGCATTGTTGCCAAAAAGTTCAATGTTGGTTTCATCTGACCAGAGCACCTTCTTCCACATGTTTGGTGTGTCTCCCAGGTGGCTTGTGGCAAACTTTAAACAACACTTTTTATGGATATCTTTAAGAAATGGCTTTCTTCTTGCCACTCTTTCATAAAGGCCAGATTTGTGCAATATACGACTGATTGTTGTCCTGTGGACAGAGTCTCCCACCTCAGCTGTAGATCTATGCAGTTCATCCAGAGTGATCATGGGCCTCTTGGCTGCATCTCTGATCAGTCTTCTCCTTGTATGAGCTGAAAGTTTAGAGGGACGGCCAGGTCTTGGTAGATTTGCAGTGGTCTGATACTCCTTCCATTTCAATATTATCGCTTGCACAGTGCTCCTTGGGATGTTTAAAGCTTGGGAAATCTTTTTGTATCCAAATCCGGCTTTAAACTTCTTCACAACAGTATCTCGGACCTGCCTGGTGTGTTCCTTGTTCTTTATGGTGCTCTCTGCGCTTTTAACGGACCTCTGAGACTATCACAGTGCAGGTGCATTTATACGGAGACTTGATTACACAGAGGTGGATTGTATTTATCATCATTAGTCATTTAGGTCAACATTGGATCATTCAGAGATCCTCACTGAACTTCTGGAGAGAGTTTGCTGCACTGAAAGTAAAGGGGCTGAATAATTTTGCACGCCCAATTTTTCAGTTTTTGATTTGTAAAAAAAGTTTGAAATATCCAATAAATGTCGTTCCACTTCATGATTGTGTCCCACTTGTTGTTGATTCTTCACAAAAAAATACAGTTTTATATCTTTATGTTTGAAGCCTGAAATGTGGCAAAAGGTCGCAAAGTTCAAGGGGGCCGAATACTTTCGCAAGGCACTGTATATACATTTTTACTTTACAAAAGGAAATTAAACAATAATTTAAGATAATTAAATATTCTACAAAAAAAAAGCTGTTAAAATGATACATTTCTGTATATCCTTTAAGGTCTTTGTGTAATATGCTATTGTACACCCTAGCCCAACTGTCCTTTGTATACTTTTTATGTATCATTGTGTTCCCCATGTACCTTTGTAGTGATTTATTAAATAAACAGAATAATGACTTGTAGCACTGTGCCTACTTCACCCATTCCGTTTAAGGAATGGACAGAACTTGCCACATGTCGGGGAGTTGGACTGTGGTAATCCTGCCTTGTCCTTCACGCCGTTCCAGAGACATTTCTTGGGCACCATTCCTACTTTCCAGCCTCCAGACACAGCAATCTGAACTGCGAACAACATGATGATTTGAGGGGATCTTGGAGACCTGAGAGGTGTTGAAGGGGGTTTAAACTTCATGAGACTTTCATGTATCAACTTTATAAGTTCTGCCCAGTGTTCTTCTCAAATCAGTGATTTGCATAATGCATAGAATGACAGATTGTTCTTGCTATGTACTCAATTGTTCTTCTGTATACATGTACAAGTCCCCCACAAAATGTATTTTATTATTTTATCAAGTTAATACGAAAGTAGTGTTTTCTTTCTCCTTTGCGCAATGGCCACTGGGAAACTCTCCTTTCAACTGAACTCTCAGCATATTCCCAAATGACTTTAAATATCAGATCTGTGGACATAGGGTATATCAAAACCTCACTGACTATGAGAATGTCAAACAACAATAATATCCTCAGATACCTGTGAACAATGGCCACTGGGAAACTCTCCTTTCAACTGAACTCTCAGCATATTCCCAAATGACTTTAAATATCAGATCTGTGGACATAGGGTATATCAAAACCTCACTGACTATGAGAATGTCAAACAACAATAATATCCTCAGATACCTGTGAACAATGGCCACTGGGAAACTCTCCTTTCAACTGAACTCTCAGCATATTCCCAAATGACTTTAAATATCAGATCTGTGGACATAGGGTATATCAAAACCTCACTGACTATGAGAATGTCAAACAACAATAATATCCTCAGATACATACCTGTGAACTTCAACTTTGTGCTTGATGTGATATGTGCTTGATGTGTGGGCAAAGAAATAAAAGGATGCTTTCTCATCTAGCCGACAACTTCCCTCGCATGAATATAAGTTGTTATGGAGGAATGAACCAATTTTAACACTTGATTTGAATCTGACATAGTTGTTATAACAGTTGTTTTTTAACTCCTAATGACATGCGTTATTATGTCAGTGTTATGACAACATTATCATGATGGCCTTAGGTACGAGAGCTTACATATCATTCATATTGGCAGAAGGCATTAATTCACAGTTTCAGATTAACCAAAATGACATGATAATTGTTCTTTCAGGAGCGTTCTTTAATTCCTTCAGGAGTCTGTGGTCTCAACCAGCAGGACACGGTGTTTCTGGTACTACCCAGGGTCCCAGAGGGTGCCTCATCAATGTGGTCCATCTCAGAACAGGTGAGCTGGGAAAGATCTAATAGATCAACATTATTGAACAGAGTACAAGAGTACGTTGATAGGACCATTGTGGTCCAAATGCATGGTATTGATTGTACAGAAAATGTTTTGAGATGTGTTGCAAATAAACTTTTTTGGTGCAATACAATACTATGTTTAAGCTTTGGAAGAAAAACACTTTTACTTTAAATGCTGGTATTATTTGATTGTTTCATGTTTCCACTTCTTTATTCGTCTGTACTTATTACAAGTCCCTAAGACCATAGTTTTGTCCCCTCACAGGTACAGTCCTGCTACCATGCACCTCTCAGCTGACAACCAGGGTCATCCTCCACCGGCTGCAGAGGCCCACTGTGTTATCACAGACGAGTCCCTGGCCTCCCTGCCGTGGCCTCTCAGTGCTCCAGCCTGCAGCACAAACTGCTGGTGTCCCCCACCAAGAGAGAGGGATGGATGACATTTGGAGATCTGGTGAGGTAATGATACTGAGAGTTTTATCATAATGGGGGATGGATGACATTTGGAGATCTGGTGAGGTAATGATACTGAGAGTTTTATCATAATGGGGGATGGATGACATTTGGAGATCTGGTGAGGTAATGATACTGAGAGTTTTATCATAATGGTGGACGGATGACATTTGGAGATCTGGTGAGGTAATGATACTGAGAGTTTTATCATAATGGTGGACGGATGACATTTGGAGATCTGCTGAGGTAATGATACTGAGAGTTTTATCATAATGGGGGGATGGATGACATTTGGAGATCTGGTGAGGTAATGATACTGAGAGTTTTATCATAATGGCTCCAATTCGCTTTGTCTGATCTATTGGTTGATCTACTCCTTTAATTGCTTGTTACTATCAGCAACTTAAAATAACTCCCAACTTAAATAACGTCCCAACTTAAAATAACTTTGTCTCGCCATAGAAATGCGTCTATCGACCATGTGTGTGTGGAGACTCGCAAAAATGACCCTATGCCCATCTTCTTCACCAGTGGGACCACAGGGTCACCTAAGATGACCCAACACAGCCGCAGCAGCTATGGGATAGGTCTCACTGTCAACGGAAGGTAGTCCCTCCATCATAATCATAACCATAACTTTAACTACAGCCAATACCCATCCACAACCAGAACACAACCATAAGATGGGTTGAACTTAGATTGCACTGGCACTAATGGCTTTGGACTAAAACCCATTTAAATGAACCCTAATTGAGGTTTGTCTCCATCACCCTCCTTCCCTCCCTCTCTCCTGTCTGTGTGGAGGTACTGGTCGGGCCTGACGGAGAGGGATGTCCTGTGGAACATGTCAGATACATGCTGGGCCAAGTCTGCCTGGAGCAGTGTCTACGCTCCCTGGGTGTCTTCATCCATACAATGCCCCGCCTCAACAGTCATACTGTACTAGAGGTGTGTGTGTTTGTGTGTGTGTTCATACACCATATGGTCTGAAAACACTTATTCCCTTACATTACCTCTTTGATGTCAGCACATCTTAGGGAAATGTATTACTTCAGATCTGCAAGCACTGAATTTTACCACTAGAGAGCCCTGCAAGACGTGTTTTAAAATGTTGCACAAGAAGAATGGTCTTAGCTACTCTGTCATTTCACTTCCAGGTATTGATAGCAGGTACCTTTAAGGGCACAAAGATCAAAGCCGGGTCTTTCGGGAAGGCTTCACCAGCGTATGATATGCAGGTAGGTGCAGTCGACCAACCACAGTGTGTCTGTGGCACAGCAACAGTGTTGGAGGTGATCAAAGTCATTCATTCATTCATTCATGTGATGTGTGCTAAACCATCAACAAATAGTCAATGGGAATGCAATAAAGTTGCCACTTTTTGATACAAAATGCGGACATTGGCGACATATGTGTTCCTATCTCAGGTGGTAGATGAAGCTGGTAGTGTCTTGGCCAATGGAGTGGAGGGGAACCTTTTCCCTCTTTCCTGAATACACGGTATGAAGGACCACTTCACTGCAAGTCAACTAGATGCCACTACGTCTCCCTGTCTGTTTTCTTCCAATAGGGATTTATTAAACATCCCCATGATTGATTGACTGGTTATTTGATTGATTGATTGATTGGTCCTTCTATTTGAAATTGATCTGAACTTTCTGAAAAGCATTATGAGATTCAGTGTTGGTTTGTTTCCTTGTAGCTTAATGTTGTAATATTTTGTGTACACATCCATGCAGTGTGACCCTGTGCGGACAGAAGAGTGCTATATTGGGGACGTTGGGGTCGTAATGGATGAGGGTGGCTACCTGGGGTTTGTGGGTCGGGCTAATAACGTCACCTCTCAGCTGGGTAATACACTATGGTTGAGTTCCTGCCCGACTACATGTGCAGGCTTTGCATTGCATCAACAATGGTTGTGTGCCATGTTATCGGCTGTGTAGTCAGGCATCAGATTTCTATGTCATCTGATGTGGTTAGCGGATTATGTTAAATACCAACCTGGGCGTTGCAAGAGTTGGCATCTGTCTGGAATGTAGTCAGACAGGAACTCAACCTGTCACGACTTCCGCCAAAGTTGGTCCCTCTCCTTGTTCGGGCGGTGTTCGGTGGTCGACATCACCGACCTTCTAGCCATCACTGATCCATTTTTCATTTTCCATTGGTTTTGTCTTGTCTTCCTTCACACCTGGTTCCAATCCCATCACCATTACATGTTGTGTGTTTAACCCTCTGTTTCCCCTCATGTCCTTGTCGGAGATTGTTTGATTGTATGTGATTGTTCTAGTATGTGTTGGTGTGTGGGTTTTGTACCCACTTTTGTTATTTTGTATATTTTGGTTTTTGTAGTTTTGTCAGCACTTATTAAACGACTCTGTTTATACCAAGTTCATTCTCCTGGGCCTGACTTCCCTGCCACCAACACGCACCCTTTACCCAACCTATATCTGTGGGGAACAAATGTAAATTCTAAATTCTTCTGTCCATGGAGAAGTTCAATCTGAGTCTGGGAAACCGAATGAAAATGTTTAGTTGACTATGTCTGGGTTGGTTGTTTAGGTACCATATTGGTCCCTTTGAGGTGGAGAGCGCTTTGATAGAACACCAGGCTGTTGCTGAGTCAGCCGTGGTCTGCAGCCCTAACCCTATCAGAGGTGAAACTGTCACATCCTTTTGCAATATTAAAAGAACAAAGAAATTACTTAAATCGATGAACAATTTTTTTTTCACTTGTAAATATAAATCAGTGATTTATATAAACAAATTAAGGCACAAAGCAGTGATAGTACTTGGAACATGAAAATCTATTTCTATTAAAAAAACTATAAGGCCACTATAGTATCTACTATATAAACATACAAACCTGTGTGTGCATTTGTGTGTGTGTGCCCCATCTTTCACAATCCATTCAGTTACCCCATGTTCCTCTGAGGTATTCAACTGAAGTCTACCACTTTTCATGTTCTTCTTCTTCAGACGCTTGTTCGAGTTGATGACAGTGTGTACCCAGTCCAGTTATTGTGTGACAGCTGTATAGAACCCTGGGAACTGGACCATCTGACAGCCCACACTCCAGGACACCATCTCCAACAGCACAGTAACACCAGTCACCCCGGCGAAGAAAGAATAGTTTAAAATTATATACTTTTTTTTTTCTCTAGTCATGTTGCTAATCTGTAGGTGATTATTGGAAGCAAGATTTCCGACCTTGTCTCAATCAGTCCATCCCTCTTATGGGCCATTGACACATGTTATTCCAACCTTGTCTCAATCAGTCCATCCCTGTCATGGGCCATTGACACATGTATTTCCAACCTTGTCTCAATCAGTCCATCCCTCTCATGGGCCATTGACACATGTATTTCCAACCTTGTCTCAATCAGTCCATCCCTCTCATGGGCCATTGACACATGTATTTCCAACCTTGTCTCAATCAGTCCATCCCTCTTATGGGCCATTGACACATGTTATTCCAACCTTGTCTCAATCAGTCCATCCCTGTCATGGGCCATTGACACATGTTATTCCAACCTTGTCTCAATCAGTCCATCCCTCTCATGGGCCATTGACACATGTTATTCCAACCTTGTCTCAATCAGTCCATCCCTCTCATAGGCCATTGACACATGTTATTCCAACCTTGTCTCAATCAGTCCATCCCTCTCATGGGCCATTGACACATGTTATTCCAACCTTGTCTCAATCAGTCCATCCCTCTCATAGGCCATTGACACATGTTATTCCAACCTTGTCTCAATCAGTCCATCCCTCTCATGGGCCATTGACACATGTTATTCCAACCTTGTCTCAATCAGTCCATCCCTCTCATAGGCCATTGACACATGTTATTCCAACCTTGTCTCAATCAGTCCATCCCTCTCATAGGCCATTGACACATGTTATTCCAACCTTGTCTCAATCAGTCCATCCCTCTCATGGGCCATTGACACATGTATTTCCAACATTGTCTCAATCAGTCCATCCCTCTCATGGGCCATTGACACATGTTATTCCAACCTTGTCTCAATCAGTCCATCCCTCTCATAGGCCATTGACACATGTTATTCCAACCTTGTCTCAATCAGTCCATCCCTCTCATGGGCCATTGACACATGTTATTCCAACCTTGTCTCAATCAGTCCATCCCTCTCATGGGCCATTGACACATGTTATTCCAACCTTGTCTCAATCAGTCCATCCCTCTCATGGGCCATTGACACATGTTATTCCAACCTTGTCTCAATCAGTCCATCCCTCTCATGGGCCATTGACACATGTTATTCCAACCTTGTCTCAATCAGTCCATCCCTCTCATGGGCCATTGACACATGTTATTCCAACCTTGTCTCAATCAGTCCATCCCTCTCATGGGCCATTGACACATGTTATTCCAACCTTGTCTCAATCAGTCCATCCCTCTCATGGGCCATTGACACATGTTATTCCAACCTCTCAATCAGTCCATCCCTCTCATGGGCCATTGACACATGTTATTCCAACCTTGTCTCAATCAGTCCATCCCTCTCATGGGCCATTGACACATGTTATTCCAACCTTGTCTCAATCAGTCCATCCCTCTCATGGGCCATTGACACATGTTATTCCAACCTTGTCTCAATCAGTCCATCCCTCTCATAGGCCATTGACACATGTTATTCCAACCTTGTCTCAATCAGTCCATCCCTCTCATGGGCCATTGACACATGTTATTCCAACCTTGTCTCAATCAGTCCATCCCTCTCATGGGCCATTGACACATGTATTTGTAACTTGTGACTCTGTCTTTTGTGTGTATTCTGTATTTTTCTGTAATGTTTTATGGACACGCTGCTATTTTCCCTGTTTTGCCTTCTTACCAAGTCACCCTCACAAAAGAGGTTTCTAACCTCAATGGGTTTTACCTGATTAAATAAAGGTTCAATATAAAATTTTAAAAAGTAGTGGCAATTTGATGTTTTGAGTAGCAAGTTCTAATTTCTCCCAGCAGAGGGAGACCTCGACACATTCTGCTACCACTTTTGCCATGTTAATTTGATATCTGAGTGAGTGACTAACAAAATTTATGGGAGACCCCACGGTCTGTAATTCAACCATGTTTAGATAGCTGGCTAGACTAACTTACCAATTTATTTGAGTGACTGTCAGTGACTGACATATGAGATACAAACTGCTGATGCAAAACCAAATTTCAAATTGCACCTTATGTATCAAACTATTCAAACTCTCAACAGTAAGTTGAGACCGTGACTGAGTTGCTAAAAGAATATGTGTGGCTCTAAGCGGTTGCTTATGTCGCTTATGCCCAGGGCCAGCCCTGGTCCCCGGAACAGAACATCATGTGTGTGATAATTCCTTCATAGGAGCTGTTACTGTGTCCTGTAGGTGAAGTTAGCAGCCCTCAGCGGCCCATGTAACAGGAGTCCCTTCTCTGGTTAGACCGAACCCAGACACCATGCAGTTCTGGCCAGCCTCGGGCCTGTCAGAAGGCCCTGGGAAATCCACCAATCCCACCCTGTCCCCTAGCATCGCCTGCCGGATCAGCTGTGACAGAGGCGGGAAGAGCTCTTCAATCAGTGCCTTGCAAAAGTATTCACCCACCTTGGCGTTTTTCCTGTTTTGTTGCATTACAACCTGTAATTTAAATTGATTTTCATGTGGCTTTCATGTAATGGACATACACAAAATTGTCCAAATTTGTGAAGTGAAATGAAAAAAATAACTTGTTTAAAAAAATTCAAAACTGAAAAGTGGTGCGTGCTATGAAGTCCCTAAATAAGATCTGGTGCAACCAATTACCTTCAGAAGTCACATAATTAGTTAAATAAAGTCCACCTGTGTGCAATCTAAGTGTCACATGATCTGTCACATGATCTCAGTATATATACACCTGTTCTGAAAGGCCCCAGAGTCTGCTAAACCACCAAGCAAGAGGCACCACCAAGCAAGAGGCACCACCAAGCAAGAGGCACCACCAAGCAAGAGGCACCACCAAGCAAGAGGCACCACCAAGCAAGAGGCACCACCAAGCAAGAGGGACCATGAAGACCAAGGAGCTCTCCAAACAGGTCAGGGAAAAAGTTTTGGAGAAGTACAGATCAGGGTTGGGTTATAAAAAATATCTGAAACTTTAAACATCCCACGGAGCACCATTGAATCCATAAAAAAATTTGAAAGAACATGGCAACACGACAAACCTGCCAAAATAGGGCCGTCGACCAAAACTCACGGACCAGGCAAAGAGGGCATTAATCAGAGAGGCAGCAAAGAGAACAAGGACAACCCTGAAGGAGCTGCAAAGCTCCACAGTGGAGATTGTAGTATCTGTCCATAGGACCACTTTAAGCCATACACTCCATAGAGCTGGGCTTTACGGAAGAGTGGCCAGAAAAGTCATTGCTTAAAGAAAATGGTTAACGAGATATGTGATGCTCCATACACATTACAGATTGTCTAATGGAAAGCCTCGCAATCAATTTTCCAACTAACCAGTCCTTGGCGATACTTTCTTTGTTCTAGATTCTGTAAAAAGTGTGTCTTATAAATGTCCATGCCCAGTTGCAGATGGTTCTCCAAAAACCATAGAACATTCAGAAAGATAATAAATCCATGTTTTGTGTAGAGTGAGAAACGCCTCTTGCATGTGTGTAGATGTTTGTTTTGGTCGCGTGGTGTGACATGCTGTCATCTACAGTAACAGTCAAAAGTTTGGACACACCTACTCATTAAAGTTTATTTTTTTATTTTTTTACTATTTTCTACATTGTAGAATAATAGTGAAGACATCAACACTATGAAATAACACACATGGAATAATTTGGTAACCAAAAAAGTGTTAAACAAATCCAAATATATTTTATATTTGACATTCTTCAAAGCAGTCACCCTTGCCTTGACAGCTTTGCACACTCTTGGCATTATCTCAACCAGCTTCATGTGGTAGTCACCTGGAATGCAATTAACAGGTGTGCCTTGTTAAAAGTTAATTTGTAGAATTTCCTTCTTTCCTTCTTAATGCGTTTGAGCCAATCAGTTGTGTTGTGACAAGGTAGGGGTGGTATACAGAAGATAGCCCTATTTGGTAAAGACCAAGTCCATATTATGGCTAGAACAGCTCAAATAAGCAAAGTGAAACAACAGTCCATCATTACTTTAAGACATGAAGGTCAGTCAATTTGGAACATTTCAAGAACT
Source organism: Oncorhynchus tshawytscha (assembly GCF_018296145.1). Taxonomy (NCBI): domain Eukaryota; kingdom Metazoa; phylum Chordata; class Actinopteri; order Salmoniformes; family Salmonidae; genus Oncorhynchus; species Oncorhynchus tshawytscha. The sequence continues at coordinate 5,215,545 of NC_056456.1, forward strand.
TTGAAAGTGTGGTCGCAGAAACCATCAAGCGTTATGATGAAACTGGCTCTCATGAGGACCGCCACAGGAAAGGAAGACCCAGAGTTTCCTCTGCTGCAGAGGATAAGTTCATTAGAGTTACCAGCCTCAGAAATTGCAGCCCAAATAAATGCTTCACAGAGTTCAAGTAACAGACACATCTCAACATCAACTTTTCAGAGGAGACTGCGTGAATCAGGCCTTCATGGTCAAATTGCTGCAAAGAAACCACTACTAAAGGACATCAAGAAGAAACACGAGCAATGGACATTAGACCGGTGGAAATCTGTCCTTTGGTCTGATGAGTCCAACCTCCGTGTCTTTGTGATATTCAGAGTAGGTGAATGGATGATCTCTGCATGTGTGGTTCCCACCGTGAAGCATGGAGGAGAAGGTGTGATGGTGCTTTGTTGGTGACACTGTGTGAAAACTTACAGAAAACGTTTGACCTCTGTCATTGCCAACAAAGGGTATATAATAAAGTATTGAGATAAAGTTTTGTTATTGACCAAATACTTATTTTCCACCATAATTTGCAAATAAATAAATTTAAAATCCTACAATGTGATTTTTCTGGATTTTTTTTTCTAATTTTGTCTGTCATAGTTGAAGTGTACCTATGATGAAAATTACAGGCCTCTCTCATCTTTTTAAGTGGGAGAACTTGCACAATTGGTGGCTGACTAAATACTTTTTTGCCCCACTGGTGTTTTTGCCCTACCTCCTTCACCCTATCCCTTCTCCCTCTCCCTTCTCTCTCTCCATGTACCTCCTTCACCCTATCCCTTCTCCCTCTCCCTTCTCTCTCTCCATGTACCTCCTTCACCCTATCCCTTCTCCCTCTCCCTTCTCTCTCTCTCTTTCCCCCTAAACTATTTTAAACTTCCAAACTGCCCCTATGACCCCCAATTACTTCACTTCCTGTAATCACAGGAAGCTGATATTCAATGTACGGCTTCCTGGGGACACTCTTCAACGATGCCCTGAGTTTTTATGTTCAGATTTGGCCAATCAACAGAGGATGGGAGACAGTTGTTTTGTGTAACTGCAGGGAGAGAATGAAGGACCATGATGAGGATGAATTAAGACACTTCTTGTTGCCACAAGAAGCTGAACCTCAACACAGGGCATCCCTATGAGGTTACAGTTGGTTGTGTGCAAGGACGCTTCCTCATGGTTGCACACAACCAATCACAACTAGCCTCAACCATTCTGCCAATGTCACTCAAAAGTATTAACTATAGGTCAAGCTTCAAGTGAGGCCACCTTTCTGTCATGTAGTGGGGGAGGGGCACATTAATGACTTGTTAGTTGGCTAGGGTTATGTCTAGGGTTGAAGCCCTAACCCTAACCCTAGCTTCATGTCCACTCCCAGCTCAACTCTTTCTCTCAGCATAAACCTAATTTTAGCTTCATATAAACTCCCAGCTCAACCCTAACTCTAACCCTGACCCTAACCCTCACTTCATTTCCACATGTTGACTCAACCCTTCTGCCAATGTCACTCAAAAGCACTAATTCAGGCTTCAAGTGAGGCCTACCTTTCTTCCATGTGGTGGGGGAGGGGCACATAAAATAATTGTTAATTGCGTTAAGGTTAGGATTATGTCTAAGGTTGAGGACCTAACCCTAGCTTTATGTACACATCCCGGCTGAACCCTAAACCTAGCCTCAACTCGAACCCTAACCCAAGCTTCATATCACATCCCGGCTGAACCCTAAACCTAGCCTCAACTCGAACCCTAACCCAAGCTTCATATCGCATCCCGGCTGAACCCTAAACCTAGCCTAAACTCTAACCCTAACCCAAGCTTCATATCACCTCCTGGCTGAACCCTCAACTCTTACTGTCCATCTGTGTGTGGATATGTCTGTCTGAGTATTTCATCAATTTACCCATTTCAGCTCTGTCACAAACTTTTTTTTGCCTTGAATGCAATGTATTGATTTATGCACCAAAATACCGTCTGTGGAGATGGGAAAGTGGAGAGAGGGGTGGGGGAAAGTGGAGAGAGGGGTGGGGGAAAGTGGAGAGAGGGGTGGGGGAAAGTGGAGAGAGGGGTGGGGGAAAGTGGAGAGAGGGGTGGGGGAAAGAGAGAGAGGGGTGGGGGAAAGTGGAGAGAGGGGTGGGGGAAAGTGGAGAGAGGGGTGGGGGAAAGTGGAGAGAGGGGTGGGGGAAAGAGAGAGAGGGGTGGGGGAAAGAGAGAGAGGGGTGGGGGAAGAGGGGTGGGGAGAGAGGGGTGGGGGAAAGTGGAGAGAGGGGTGGGGGAAAGTGGAGAGAGGGGTGGGGGAAAGTGGAGAGAGGGGTGGGGGAAAGGGGGGGGGGGAAAGTGGAGAGAGGGGTGGGGGAAAGTGGAGAGAGGGGTGGGGGAAAGTGGAGAGAGGGGTGGGGGAAAGTGGAGAGAGGGGGGTGGGGGAAAGTGGAGAGAGGGGTGGGGGAAAGAGAGAGAGGGGTGGGGGAAAGAGAGAGAGGGGTGGGGGAAAGTGGAGAGAGGGGTGGGGGAAAGAGTGTTTAGGGTGTCGTATGTGATGCCTTTTTGAAGCTAATCTTACCCCATTGAATGCGATGTATTACCTTATCCATCAACCCTGTGACACTAATCTTATCCCATTGAATGCGATGTATTGCCTTATCCATCAACCCTGTGACACTAATCTTATCCCATTGAATGCGATGTATTACCTTATCCATCAACCCTGTGACACTAATCTTACCCCATTGAATGCGATGTATTACCTTATCCATCAACCCTGTGACACTAATCTTATCCCATTGAATGCGATGTATTGCCTTATCCATCAACCCTGTGACACTAATCTTACCCCATTGAATGCGATGTATTGCCTTATCCATCAACCCTGTGACACTAATCTTACCCCATTGAATGCGATGTATTGCCTTATCCATCAACCCTGTGACACTAATCTTACCCCATTGAATGCGATGTATTGCCTTATCCATCAACCCTGTGACACTAATCTTACCCCATTGAATGCGATGTATTGCCTTATCCATCAACCCTGTGACACTAATCTTACCCCATTGAATGCGATGTATTACCTTATCCATCAACCCTGTGACACTAATCTTACCCCATTGAATGCGATGTATTACCTTATCCATCAACCCTGTGACACTAATCTTATCCCATTGAATGCGATGTATTACCTTATCCATCAACCCTGTGACACTAATCTTACCCCATTGAATGCGATGTATTACCTTATCCATCAACCCTGTGACACTAATCTTATCCCATTGAATGCGATGTATTACCTTATCCATCAACCCTGTGACACTAATCTTATCCCATTGAATGCGATGTATTACCTTATCCATCAACCCTGTGACACTAATCTTACCCCATTGAATGCGATGTATTACCTTATCCATCAACCCTGTGACACTAATCTTACCCCATTGAATGCGATGTATTACCTTATCCATCAACCCTGTGACACTAATCTTACCCCATTGAATGCGATGTATTACCTTATCCATCAACCCTGTGACACTAATCTTATCCCATTGAATGCGATGTATTACCTTATCCATCAACCCTGTGACACTAATCTTATCCCATTGAATGCGATGTATTACCTTATCCATCAACCCTGTGACACTAATCTTATCCCATTGAATGTGATGTATTGCCTTATCCATCAACCCTGTGACACTAATCTTACCCCATTGAATGCGATGTATTACCTTATCCATCAACCCTGTGACACTAATCTTATCCCATTGAATGCGATGTATTGCCTTATCCATCAACCCTGTGACACTAATCTTATCCCATTGAATGCGATGTATTACCTTATCCATCAACCCTGTGACACTAATCTTACCCCAGTGAATGCGATGTATTACCTTATCCATCAACCCTGTGACACTAATCTTATCCCATTGAATGCGATGTATTACCTTATCCATCAACCCTGTGACACTAATCTTACCCCATTGAATGCGATGTATTACCATATCCATCAACCCTGTGACACTAATCTTATCCCATTGAATGCGATGTATTGCCTTATCCATCAACCCTGTGACACTAATCTTATCCCATTGAATGCGATGTATTGCCTTATCCATCAACCCTGTGACACTAATCTTACCCCATTGAATGTGATGTATTGCCTTATCCATCAACCCTGTGACACTAATCTTACCCCATTGAATGTGATGTATTGCCTTATCCATCAACCCTGTGACACTAATCTTACCCCATTGAATGCGATGTATTACCTTATCCATCAACCCTGTGACACTAATCTTATCCCATTGAATGCGATGTATTACCTTATCCATCAACCCTGTGACACTAATCTTATCCCATTGAATGCGATGTATTACCTTATCCATCAACCCTGTGACACTAATCTTACCCCATTGAATGCGATGTATTACCTTATCCATCAACCCTGTGACACTAATCTTACCCCATTGAATGCGATGTATTACCTTATCCATCAACCCTGTGACACTAATCTTATCCCATTGAATGCGATGTATTACCTTATCCATCAACCCTGTGACACTAATCTTACCCCATTGAATGCGATGTATTACCTTATCCATCAACCCTGTGACACTAATCTTACCCCATTGAATGCGATGTATTACCTTATCCATCAACCCTGTGACACTAATCTTATCCCATTGAATGCGATGTATTACCTTATCCATCAACCCTGTGACACTAATCTTACCCCATTGAATGCGATGTATTACCTTATCCATCAACCCTGTGACACTAATTGACTGCTATATATTGACATAAGAATCAACCCTGTGAAGCTTATCTTTTCCCATTGACTGCTATGTATTGACATAAGAATCAACCCTGTGACGCTTATCTTTTCCCATTGACTGCTATGTATTGACATAAGAATCAACCCTGTGACGCTTATCTTTTCCCATTGACTGCTATGTATTGACATAAGAATCAACCCTGTGACGCTTATCTTTTCCCATTGACTGCTATGTATTGACATAAGAATCAACCCTGTGACGCTTATCTTTTCCCATTGACTGCTATGTATTGACATAAGATTGAATTGTTTGACGCTTATCTTTTCCAATTGACTGCAACGTATTCAGAAAAATATCAGCTACTCTGACATTTTACCTTTTTACAAAAACTTGCCAGGATGACGTTGTCAGGCTGAGAATGGGCTGTATTTTCAGTGTTCTTCCCAAAACCCCATTATTTCCCTATTCATTTGTCACATAGGAATGGCTTAATGAACCAGAGGTAACGCATTTCCAGTTTTTAGGACCTCTGTTAAGCTCCCTTCCTCCCATGCCAGCACGCCATCTATAATTATCAAAACAAAAACACATCTCTCCATCTTCAAGTTTATCTAGAGACTTATTTGCTGGGTAGTTTCGTTTTATAAGTAATTCAGTCATGATTTTTTAAAATCTCTGGACAGAATGCTGAGAGGTAGCCTAATCACAAGAAACAAGAAAGAATTGGGTTTTCTATAGCTACACTGAACAAAAATATAAACGTGTAGTGCTGGTCCCATGTTTCATGGGCTGAAATAAAAGATACCAGAAATGTTCCATACGCACAAAAATAGTATTTATCAAAAATGTTGTGCACAAATGTGTTTACATCCCTGTTAGTGAGCATTTCTCCTTTGTCAAGATAATCCATCCACCTGACAGGTGTAGCATATCATGAAGCTGATTAAACAGCATGATCATTACAAAGACAACAATGGGGAGGCAGGGTAGCCTAGTGGTTAGAGTGGTGGACTAGCAACCAGAAGGTTGCAAGTTCAAATCCCCGAGCTGACAATCTGTAGTTCTGCCCATGAACAGGCAGTTAACCCACTGTTCCTAGGCCGTCATTGAAAATAAGAGTTTGTTTGTAACTCACTTGCCTAGTTAAATAAAGATAATAAATAAAAAAATGACAGGTGTACCTTGTTTTGAGTAAAATAAAAGGCCACTCTAAACTGTGCAGTTTTGTCATGCCACAGATTTCTCAAGTTTTGAGGGAGCATCTAATTCTCATGCTGACTGCAGGAATGTGAACCAGAGAACTGCCAGAGAACTGAATGTTAATTTCTCTACCAATGTCGTTTTAGAGAATTTGGCAGTAGGTCCAACCTGCCCCACAGCTTCTTCGTCTGCAGGGTTGTCAGAGGGGGGAGGTGGGGTGCTGAGGAGTATTTCTGTCCATAAGAAAGCCCTTTTGTGGGGAAAACCTGATTTTGAACTGCATTGTTGGTTAAAGGCTAGTAATTAAGCATTTCATGGTAAGGTAAATAAACACCTATTGTATTCGGTGCATGTGACAAATAACATGTGATTTGATTTGAAAAATGTATTCGGATTGGTTTGACCTGGCTCCCCAGTGGATGAGCCTATGCCCTCCCAAGCCCACCCATGGCTGCACCGCTGCCCAGTCAATCCATAGATTAGGGCCTAATTTATTTATTTCAATTGACTGATTTTCTTATATGAACTGTAACTCAGCAAAAGCTTTGACATTGTTGCATGTTGCCTTTATATTTTTGTTTAGTATAATTGGTTAATTGACTGGATCTTCAAGCTTCCCTGGTTTATTACATGAATGCGTTCATCTGGGAAAATATGACAACTACCAGAGTATAGATTCAACAGTTTATTTACCTGTGGTAACCAGAGGCAACATGAGCAAGAGCTGTCTCATGGCAGCCATGTGGAGGGTTTCACACAAAAGCAGATGACTGCAATTACTCCTTATAAAGCCTTGTCAGAGCCATGATGTGATTGACCTCTCAATTGTTATTTTTATACTTCAAGTTTAGACCATATAGCCTCAGCCTAATGTCAGTTTCAGATTTATGTTCAGACAGCATAGGCTACCATGAGTTTGATTACTTGGCTAATCATGGGTTGTGCATGATGGGCCCATTATGTTTGATGCAGTTTTGGAATGACAGAGAATAACATATTCTTGCTGAATTTGTAATGGAATAACTTGACCTGAATAGCAATCGCAAAGCTTTTCTCTTTGTTGGACTTCAGATGAATCATTTGCTATAGATTTCTCTGCATCAACTCGAAGCCTTCAGTACCACGTGAGAAGAATGTGCAATGACAGTTTACGAGCGGCTCCGCTCCCATCTTGGCATTCCAGAGCGGTGGCGTGGAGACAGCACGCTGGCGAAGGTTTGCAGGAATGGGCGCATACACACGGCGGCACTTCTGAATGTAGCTAACGTTTGATAAATATATATCTTTTTTTTTCAATTTTCCTTATTTTCTTTTATTTTTTCCACCTTTTCTTTGCTTAGCCTATTTTTTTTTTATTCGAACCAAATCGCCATGGCTTGGCCGTGCATAAGCAGAGTGTGCTGTCTGGCTCGGTTCTGGAACCAGTTTGATAAATCCGATCTTTCAGTGCCACTGACCATACAGAACTACTCGGACATCACCGACCAAGAGGTACAATCCGTCACCAGGCAGGTACCGACGGACCGGGTTCTGAGGCACAACTATTCCACCACGGAACATCGCGGATCCCCCCAGACACCGGGAGATGCCCCGGGGACCCAGAGGTCACTGAGGGGCCGGAGGGAGCCCAACTTCAAACCCCAGGAGGACTACCAACAAACCGGTGTGCCTTTCTCCACTGTCACCCAGTACAAGCAGGATTACAAACCCTGGCCTATTCCGAAGAAGGAGAATTTCCCCTGGATTAGCAATGTCGGAAAAGGGGGTGAAGTTGGTTCGGATAGCCCCGTGAACAGTAACCCCAATGCGAGCCAGACTAGAGGGGACATGGGGGAGAGAGAGGAGCGGGGCAGACAGAGGTGGGGGGAGCAGGGGACGGTAACCGCCAAAAGCTCTTACAGGTAGGTTCCATCACTCTGACGATGTTCTTTCAGAACCGCTGTGATTCTTTCATTTCAGCACCTGGAGCTCTTCACTCACTAAAAAAAAAAACATTGATAACCCATTGCGCTCAAACCTAACGATTCCATTCGTGATGCACGCGCTGAAATTCGTTATCATTTGGTTGGATTATGTACAGTGGGGCATTGTCCTGAATTTAATCTGCAGTATGCATAATCATGTAATACCCTTTTCAACGGAAATTGCTATCAGGCTAGGTCTTTGTGTTCCGTGTGTGTATGTTTGCGCGAAAGAAATTGGATACATTAAGTGTCATGCTACAGAAATAATCAATATCTTTAATCTGTAAAATTGGCTGCTGCTGAAGTAGAAACACAGCAAAACGCTTTCGATTATTCATAAACTCACACACTTGTTATACCCTCCCATGTTGGACACACTTTTTTATTTTTAAATCCATTAAAAAACAAGTTGAAGCTATTCTGCCTGAGATCCTGATGTAATGATAATCCGATGCAGCAGCTAACTTTGAATAATACTGTTGTTTTTTTATTTGATGATAGCATGCCACCATCCTCATTCCCTAGATGCACTAAACTGAAAACGTTTGCCCCAGAACCCACCTGAGCCCCTCTACCCACTCTGCTGTAGCCCCAATCATGTCATTACCATTCAATGATAAGCCTGTCATTAGGCCTTACCTTGCTCTCTGATTGGTTCCTTCATCATTTGGTTGGTTCAATCGCTAAATGTTCTATGTTAAATAGCCTACAGTTTAAAGAGCAAAAAGCTAAAGGCCAAATGTTTGCAGTGTTTGTAAAATAAAACTACTTTTGCAGACCGTGAGCGCTCTCTCTTACCCTTCCATCCTCTCCTCCTCGTAGACAGGAGTACAGGCCGTGGACGGGGGCAAGACCAGCCAAGACCACCAGGAAACAACGCCCCCCTGCCCCGTATGCCAGTCCCGGATCGGGGGTCTCCCACCTCCCTAATGAGACCAGCTACCAAGCCGCCTACAACGGAGGTGGGGAGGCTTTCAGACACACAGAGCTTCACCAGAGGGACCATACTCCCAGCACCTCCACTGCTGACCTGCTGACCCCCACGGTCCCCCAAAACACCGTAACTCCACTCCAGCCCTACTCCATAGCCACTACCACCCCTATCACCACCACCGCCGGCCTCCAGCAGAGCAGCCTGCCAGAGAGACCTGACCTCAGTATAGGAACCATGGGAGAGGTTAGAGGACTCCTATTTTTGTGTTTCACAGTGTGTTTCAGGGTGTTTCAGGCCGGATCCTTGATGTGAGCAAAGTGGTAGTGTCTCGTCCTATAGAAGAGTCATTGTATACATCTCTGATTTCCTATTCCTGAGAGAGTACTATTTCTGGCTAAAGGTAAAGGCACGTGAAAGACATAGACACTGGATGGGGAATATAGGGTAAAGATATGGTTTGGGATATAGCTATTGTTCCAGCTAGGTACCAGGTGTTCCCAGTGGAGCGGAGGCATCTCTAAGAGCAGCCCATTATTAGCCTGAAAAGGTCATCCTGACACATTTTTGCACAAAGGTAAAATGTCACAGTAGCTAATGTTTTTCTCAATACATTGCAGTCAAGGGGAGTAAATTAGGTGATGCAGCATCCCGTCCTGTCCTAAATCTGCTCAAAGTGACCCAGCTGTTTCGGATGATTATGTAACACCAGAACATGGCCAGGCTTATGACATTGACCTGGTTAGAACAGGCATTACATGAGGAGAAAAGAAAGTCAATCATATTCAGACATCTGGTCAATTGGATATGGAGACTCAATCACTGAGATGGTGTGTCAAAGTGGGTTCAGGTGTGGAGAGAGGGAGGGAGTGGGAGGGACGGACAGAGATTGAAATGCATATAGACAAGAGAGAGAAAGAGCAGTACTATAATTCTTCTGCTGTTTTGATCCTAGCGTGACAGGGAGTGGAACTCTTTGGGGAATCTCCAGGGGTTTAGTGCCACCCCCCCGCCCACGCTCCTCTGCGCCATCTGCCAGCGGAGAGTAGGGGAGAACGGGCCGGGCTGGCCTGGACTTACTCGGCTTTTCCGCTTTCACTCGTTGTCATCTATGCCAGAGAGATTAGAGAAAGAAGAAACTCCTGCACACTGCTTGCTAGGAATGTTTCAGTTGTCAATTTAATAACAAGTTGAAATAAACATATTTTTGGCCAATCACATGGGAGAACATGTTTTAGTGTATAGTCTTTCTGTTGTAGCAGTAGCGTAGCCAGACAAAACAGCTAACTTCCTGCAATTCTACACATTTTGCCATGGGGCAAAGAGAAACATTTGCGGTTTTATAGCTAATCTCATGCTGTTATCCACATTTTGCCATGAGGCTGAGAGAAATTGTTGCTGTTTTAAGCTAATTTCCTGCAATTTTACATATTTTGCAATAGGGGAGAGAGGAAAATGTGCAGTTTTATAGATAATCTCATGCTATGTTACACATTTTGCGATGAGGCTGAGAGAACATTTAGCATTTTTAATACTAATTAAAGCTAAAAAATCTAGGTGTGTTGACTGTGATAAAGGTAGTGGATTGTGAGCTGTTTTATTCACTAAATGAACAAATGAAGTGGGCAGTGGCATGGTGCATATAGCTGTACAAGCACAGTGACATATGCCTCAATGCACTTATATTTGTGGGGGGTGTGGCTTTCAGTTAGTTATTGTTGGCCACCCATCCCATGAGACTGAATGTCATTCCAGTACGCCGCTTGCTATTCATTCTATCTGATGCCGTTTGCACGTTTAGGGAAAAAGACAAATAATGTCCCGTTTGGAACACTGACAAGTAGAGAGCATAAAAATAAAAGAACACTTGTTTTTCTGTTCAATCTGATTGGGTGGACCTGTGTTGTAGAAGGCCAGTCCAACAGTGTTTGACAGGCCACAGGATTTAATATGAGACATGTCATCTCTAGGTCATAGTCTATTAATAACCATGGCCCAGAAAACAGGGTGAGATGTGTGTGTGTTCAGGGTCCATGCAGGGAAAGGTACAACACCACAGTAGGCTACGATGTAAGAGCTGTTGTACAAATTGGGTGCAGAGGATTTAACCCCATCTCCTGCCCAGAAAAGTAGACATCAGATACCAACTACAGGCTATTGTCATCATATTGGACCCTCTCTCTGTACACCCCCTAACCCATCAATCAACTTCTACTTCAGTAATACCTCCCCTCTAACCCCAAACAACGACCTAGTGCTCCATCCTTTTTATCGGTCACCGAGCAATCTGCCAACACGACACAAAAGCCATTGGATCTATATTAAACAATCCGGTCCCAGTCCCCACACACTGCCAAGTCATTATTGACACCCCAACCCACTAAGCTCTCTGACCACACACACAGACCTCGGGGTATTGTCCATCGACATGATGGGTCAATGGAAACATTTTTCATTGACTCGTCAAGGTCATGGATAGACAAAAGCACAGCTGTGTAACGTTTCCCCAGGGATGCGGGCAACATTAGAGCATAGTGCACAGAGCCATGCATACAGGTAGTGAGCGGTTAGTACCATTACAGTGTGTGCTGATAAACCTCTGAGAAGTTGATCCGCTTTCATAGCATTCACCCACCCATCAAGGGAATTAATACTGTCGTCCTCATTATGCTTCTGGAACCAAAATCAATAAACTTGATTATGAGAGGGAGTGATTAAAAATGTATATATATGTTTTTCAAATTAGCAGTACCCTTACAGTTAAGAAAGAGGCTACAAGCCATGTATTTCTGAAACACATGCAAGCTTTCTGAGTGCTCCATGAATGTTTCTGGTAAACACCTAGACATAACATTCTGTTCCCATCAATGCGTCTACTGAGAGTCTTTTCTCCCATGAGACATTAAGAATCTTGTTTTTAGCACTGATGGAGAACATTGCCTCAGCTTTTAAATGTGATACAAAGAGTTTTTTCCCACTTTGTACCGAAACAGATAAACAGGGGAGAAATGGGGATGTGGTTTACAATGGGCTGCATAAAGAGAGGATCAAACTGTGCAGACACAAAGCATCCTGCAAATCACCTCCCTTTGCACCCCTTTCCTCACTCTCATCATCTCTCCTTTCGCCCTCCCTCCCTCCAGTCCCGCTCCTCTTTTTTCTCTTTCTTTCCTGTTCCCCTGTTCGGTTGAATTGGAACTTTTCCCTTTTCCCACGATGTGTATGACAACAGCCACTGTCATGAGCCAAACCAGCAGGGTTATATCAAGGGAGGGAGGGAGATAGAAAAAAACAGAGAGTGAGGGATGGAAAGGGTGAGAGGAAGAGAGCGATAAAGTGAGCAATAAGGGATTATTTGCCATTTTGCCAGTGTGATGCGATGCAGTGGCTTGCAGTCATTTCAGCGTGAATCTCATTTAGGAGAGAGGCAGACCTGGCTGCTATACTGAGTGGAAAAGAGTGTGTGTGGGAGGAGGTGAACATACACACAGATACACAAACGCATGCAAACAGACTGAAGCACACACACACACACTTTTTTTCGAAGCTGAAGTTTGACAAATTTCACGTACAGACACAGCCTCACATCCAGCAAATACAGTAGTAGTCATATCCTATTTGTCATTGGCTGAAGAGACTGCTACTGAGACCACAGACTACGACTCTGCCAAACAAACCTTCCGTTTGGCCATTGTACCACTACTAATCAGCTGCATTGGAACAGGCAGATCCATATCTAATCATCATATCAAGCCTGGAACACGCTACTTGATGGATGCAGCATGCATACTTCATTTCAGGGTTGAATGAAGTTCCATTCATGTAGGTTCCGGCTGGATGTTCTTTCAGAATGTAGCATCAGTAGCATTTCCTGTGATTAATTATGTCTACCAGTCCACTGACAGGAGGGCTGATGCACTATGACTGCACAACCAAACAAGTCACCTCTCATATTATCGTACCATCAGTGCCCAGTTTATTTGGTATACCCATCTAGTACCGGCCAGATCCCCCTTTGCCTCCAGAACAGCCTGAATTGTTCGGGGGGGGGAGAATTTCACAAGGTGTGGCGTTCAAAAATTGCTCAGTTGGTATCAAGGGACTTAATGTGTGCTAGGAAAACATTCCGCACACTATTAAACCACCGCCACCAGCCTGTACCGTTGACACCAGGCAGGGTGGGTCCATGGAGTCATGCTGTTTACGGCAAATCCTGACTCTGCCATCAGCATGACGCAACAGGAACCGGGATTCGTTGGACCAGGCAATGTTTTTTTCCACTCCTCAATTGTCCAGTGTTGGGGACCGCGTGCCCACTGGAACCACTTCTTCTTGATTTTGGCTGATATGAGTGGAACCCAGTGTGGTCGTCTGCTGCAATAGCCCATCCATGACAAGAACCAAAGAGTTGTGCATTCCGAGATGCCGTTCTGCACACCACTGTTGTACTGTTATTTGCCTGTTGGTGGCCCGCCTGTTAGCTTGCACGTTTCTTGACATTCTCCTTCAACCTCTCCCATCAATGAGCTGGTTTCGTCCACAGGACTGCCGCTGACTGGATGTGTTTTGTTGGTCGCCCCGTTCTCTGTAAACCCTAGACACTGTTGTGCAGGAAAAGCCCAGGAGGCCGGCCGTTTCTGAGATACTGGAACCGGCGCGCCAGTCACAGACGATCATACCACGCTCAAAGTTGCTTAAGTAATTAGTTTGGCCTAGTCTAATGTTCAATCGAACAGTAACTGAATGCCTCTATGCCTGCTTTATATAGCAAGCCATGGCCACATGACTCACTGTATGAGCGAACCATTTTCGTGAACAGGGTGGTGTACCTAATAAACTGGCCTCTGAGTGTATATCACATATCCTATCTGAACAGCACAAGACCTGCATTGCTTGTGATCATCTTTGAATAACCCATGTGTTGTTTGTCTTTTTGCAGGAGCAGTTGGTTAGGACTAAGCTCTCTCCCAACCCCTCTGCGGTTTTTCAAAGCGGATCCAGAATCTTCAACATATGACAGACTCTCCAAATCCTTCTACTGGTTACGGGGAGTCCAAAGAACCAATTAGGGAATGTTCTCTGTCCATTCCACACTATAACAAAATCTATGCAAAGGAATGTACATCTTTTTAATGTAACCAGAAAGGAAAAGTTAGCTTACCGTCCAGTATAGTAAATCAGAGATGAGAGTGAATGAGAAACTAGATGTCATAAAACAAGAAATCATTTTACAATTCTGTTCTATTGCTATGAAAATGTAATTTGCATGAAACCAACTAGTTTGAAATCAGGCTTTTTTGCCGTTAGACACTCCAAGAGAACACGGCTGCTCTGTAATGTGTGTTTGTGTGTACTGTATGTACAGGTATGTGTGTGCACCTGTTGACTTGGAATGATTTAAGTTAATACATCATTTTTGTACATACTGTTGGATCTAGTGAAATGACAAGAAATGTATGCTCACACTACACTTTGTCCAGAAAGGGTGTTGATTTTTGTTAACGGAAACAAAAAAAAATATTTATTTCATTTCTATTCAATTACTGGTAGGTAACTATTGAGAAAATAGTTGTTTCTGGTGTATACGTTCATTTTGTAAATCTGCTTCAGAAAATAAAAGTGAAATATGATATAATGTACAGTATATTACAATAAAAGAATATTAGGTTCTTACCTTCTGTTTGTCCAATTGATGTTTCTGCTACACCCATCTTATATCTACAGTATCTATATGATGAACTGTTTTATTTGATCAGGAGCCGTATTCATAAAGCATCTCAGAGTAGGAGTGCTGATCTGGGATCCCCCATATAATCTCACTCATCATGATCTCAAAGCAGATCAGCACTCCTACTCTGGAGATGCCTTATGAATACAAACCAGATTCATTCTTAAGATAGTGAACCAATATCCAACAGGGTGAACATGAGGGGGTTAGACACATTATCCAACAGGGTGAACATGAGGGGGTTAGACACATTATCCAACAGGGTGAGCATGAGGGGGTTAGACACATTATCCAACAGGGTGAACATGAGGGGGTTAGACACATTATCCAACAGGGTGAAAATGAGGGGGTTAGACACATTATCCAACAGGGTGAACATGAGGGGGTTAGACACATTATCCAACAGGGTGAACATGAGGGGGTTAGACACATTATCCAACAGGGTGAACATGAGGGGGTTAGACACATTATCCAACAGGGTGAAAATGAGGGGGTTAGACACATTATCCAACAGGGTGAACATGAGGGGGTTAGACACATTATCCAACAGGGTGAACATGAGGGGTTAGACACATTATCCAACAGGGTGAACATGAGGGGGTTAGACACATTATCCAACAGGGTGAAAATGAGGGGTTAGACACATTATCCAACAGGGTGAACATGAGGGGGTTAGACACATTATCCAACAGGGTGAACATGAGGGGGTTAGACACATTATCCAACAGGGTGAACATGAGGGGGTTAGACACATTATCCAACAGGGTGAACATGGGGGGGTTAGACACATTGTGATGTGAGTGCTATAACACCTTTGATGTGATGGAGCTGAATCTGCTGAGAGAGCAGCTGGCATCTCCATAAGTGTGATGATGATTAAAAAAATGGTCAAAATCGCTGTTTTGCAAGGAGGAATGGGAAAAACTTTCAGTCTCTCGATGTGCAAAACTGATAGAGACATACCCCAAGCGACTTACAGCTGTAATCGCAGCAAAAGGTGGCGCTACAAAGTATTAACTTAAGGGGGCTGAATAATTTTGCACGCCCAATTTTTCAGTTTTTGATTTGTAAAAAAAGTTTGAAATATCCAATAAATGTCATTCCACTTCATGATTGTGTCCCACTTGTTGTTGATTCTTCCCAAAAAAATACAGTTTTATATCTTTATGTTTGAAGCCTGAAATGTGGCAAAAGGTCGCAAAGTTCAAGGGGGTCGAATACTTTCGCAAGGCACTGTATTTAACGTGGCAAGTCAGTTAAGAACAAATTATTATTTACAATGACGGATTACCCCGGCCAAACCCTCCCCTAACCGGACGACACTGGGCCAATTGTGCGCCACCCTATGGGACTCCCATCAAGGCCGGTTGTGATACAGCCCAGGATTGAACCAGGGTATGTAGTGACACCTCGAGCACTGCCTTAGACTGCTGCGCCCCTCGGGAGCCCTCGAGTGGCACACCATGTTTTCTTTGTTCCCCTTTTATGTAACATCTTACAACAGTGGAGGAGCACCATGAGGTGTGTGTGGTTTTGCATGCACAAGCAGTTCATGACAAAATCTATGCTCACAGCAACTAAATCGGAAGCAATAATGACTCATTTCCCTGGTCCATCAACATGATCCACAGAATGAAACAACACAACACATAATACTACAGTACATTGTATGAATGAATTCGGTACCTGTTTTTTCAATCTATTCGTTTAACGGAGCCTGTTGGAAATTAAACACAAGGTCCACAGGATCAGATGCATAACCCCTTTTTCAGATCAGTCCCTTTATCCCAGCCCTAACCTTACAGTAACCAAATTTTACAGAAACCAAACCCAATCTAATCTAGCCTAGTGGTCAGAGCGTTGGGCCAATAACCGAAAGGTTACTAGATCGAATCCCCGAGCTGACAAGGTAAAAAGCGGTCATTCTGCCCCTGAACAAGGTAGTTAACCCACTGTTCCTAGGCCGTCGTTGTGGATAAGAATGTGTTCTTTAACTGACTTGCCTAGTTAAATATATAATCTAACCTTACCGCAACCTGACCAAAATGTAAAGTTAACTAACATTAACCTGATCTAAGAGTAATGAGCGAAACACTATTGGAACAAATGCTGCGATGCTGAACATGACCATATTGTCACACAGCTCTGATACCATCACAGAATATGATAACAAGGAGCATCTGTTGACAAACATGGCTCTCTCTGATGTTTGCATGTCGGGTCATTCTGGCTAGTACTTGGAAACCTGGCTGTCTCTATCCCTGCCTAGGTATCTAAAAAAATACTGGCTCTGATGTGTCCAACGGTGGGCTATGTCAGTGACCTGCGGCTTTGTGTTTCTGGCTTCTAGAATAGTAAGTGATATTTGAGGGTCAAAGGCCACTACTTAAAGAGTTTAATCCCTCAATGAACCAGATCCTTTCGTGTATAAAAAAAGGGAGCGAGGCATGGGAGTTGAGCCACACTGAGAATGTAAAGTACTGCCATCTGATTCTACCATCCCACCAAAGCCTCCTCAGTCCAGCACCCTGTAATCTCTCAAAATCTACTGCAGCCCTATCACACAGGCTGTGCTAAAAGGAGAGAGGGAGAGGTGGAGAAAATGTGGCCCAGTTGGTAGAGCATGGCACTTGCAGCGCCAAGGGCTATGAGTTTGATTCCAACTGAGGCCAACCGTATGATATCATATGCATGCATAGCTGGATGGAACTTTGGATTAAAGCATCCGCTAAATATGATTATTATTAGAAAATGAATGGAACGGGCTGTTACTGCAATTTCAGCTAAAAATGTCAATGCATTTCAGCTGCTTCAAAAACATTGCTCTGCTATTACCATTTATACTGTCGGAATGTTGGCTCAACGAAGCAATTCTGTTTACTCTGTTTCAAGGGCGGCAATGGTCGGACGAGTGTCCTGCTCTACTTCCAGAGGAAGCGGGCGAGATGTAGCAAGTAGGCAAGTTTACATTTGAGTAATATGAGTAGCCGACTGTATTTTTTTGAAAAGTGTGAAGAAGCTCTCAGAGAAAGAGAGATAGAGGGAGGAAGAGGGAGTGAGGGAATCGGGAAAGGGCATCCTGGGGCGGAGGGGGATAACAAGACGCTAAGTCACTTCAAAAACAACCACAGTTTTATAAACAAGTTTTCCATTTTAATACAAGAATATTGATCATATTTTTGGTGTGCACTGGAAAATGAAAATATAATGGTCAATTGATATTATTTCTACAATACATAAAGTTTGGTCAAACGGGCAAGGTGACCACTCAGTTTAGAGTGAGCACACCACACACTTACCAGATTCATACTGAAACATAACACCTATCATCTTCACTCCTACACAAGCTAAATGTCCACCAACAACCATGTACACACAACATCCAAAATGCATCATATTCAAAGATATTTTCATTAATTCACCTTAACTTTCTCTCACTCTCGTATACAGGTACACAGTACACCCATATTCACACCACATTTACCCCAACACACACACTAACACAAAAAACATAAATAATGCACACAAACACATTCTAACACACCATAGTAATGACTTTGCTGGTAGCGGGGCTTGATATGAAGTGAACAAACAAAAACTGGAGTCAGTCATACACACAATGTACACAAATACACAGTCATAGTGGTAGGGACATACATACTGTATCGAAAACATAACATTACAAATGCACTTTACCAACAACTAACGGTCAACCCTACTCCAGAGGGGAGTGGACCAAGTAAAAAACACAACGTTAACCTTGGACTCACACAGATGTGGCCCCTGCATCCCTACTGTCCAACATTTCAAGTTATAGCACTACTTCATTGACATATCCATCTAGCCTGGTCCAAGATCTATATGTGCATGTTCAGCTCGACTCCTCTGGCTATTGTTGTCATTGCATACATGCTTAGTCGGCTGAAACACACACAGATCTGTGATCAGGCTGATATGTGACACTTGAGAACAGTCTAGACACAAACACAACAGTCAGGATTGGGCCCTGTTCCATTTCAACTCAGTCAATTCAGGACAAGTTTTTTAAATAATCTGTGAGTCTAAAATCCCTCATGGAAAATAATTGAACCAATTGCATTCTGATTTCTAAATCTTGAATTGACTGAATGAAAAGAACACTGTTTCCCAGAAGAGTACAATGGTATTAAGACTGTTATTGGGGGGGGGGTCATCATCTGGTCTGATGTACAGTAGGTCTGTAAGCCACTTTACTCTCCTCCCTGTGACTGTCAGACAGACAATACTTTAATGGTCGAGGCTGCGGATCGGACTTCTCTGGATCTTTCTTCACGACAGCTACAGGTCCCGAAGCAGAATTCTCTACTCTACACAGTCTCTGCTCTACTTGTGCATTTCTCACTGTCGATCGTGAATTATCATTCTTCAAGTTTTACTGGTGACACTTCCATGCGGCATTTGCATCCCGACCATTTGATCTCAACAGAGTTTCATGAGGATATGCATTTACATCTTCTTGAGTTATAGGGTACAGTTTCAAAGGAACCTACACTGTTGCTTTGAATTAGGCCAGCGAGCAAATTCTCGAGCAGATGGCGTTAACAAACTAGCACAGCCTACATGTGTTTAGTTTCAATCAAAGCACATATTTGGCCTAGTGGCGTGCATTGTTGTGGCCATTTGAGAGAAAAATTCAACCATTTGATTCACACATAATCCTGTTACAAGGTGAGAGAGAGGACACCAGACACACAGTCCCATAGACATCTATTTTGAAGCATTCGACAATGTTTAAGACCCACAATGTTCAATACAAGGTTTATCTCACATTGTGTGGTGCTTTAAAGGGACCAGACTGAGCCCAGCTGTGATTAAGTCAGTGGATACAGTACATTAGTCTGGCTGTCCGGTAAACCAGTTATACAAACTAAAACAGATTATGAAAGAAACGGTTATGCCAGGTATGTTATGATTGATCCCCGGGGTCACATTCAGTAGGGCACAGCGTTATATAAATACTGTTTATTGAGTAGAACAGATATACTGATCTGTCGTCATATAGAGTAAAGCAACGGTATACCAACGGGGACCCCATTTTCTATCACTAAAATGTCAGGGGAGTGGGGACCCCATAACAAAATAAAGCTAATTCAGAGTCCACAGACGCAGAGACGCGATAGTCCTGCGGCCCACTGTGACACATCTGGATCTACGACCACCATCCGCAGGGGATGCACAGCCTGACTGCGCACCTCCCCCAAATTCCCGACCAACATGGCTCCCGCTATTCATTTGAACGTGGCGACGGTTGGAGAAATAGCCTGAGCAGCGCTGATAATTGGAAAACGATGAAAGCCAACGGTCCAGTATTCTAGAACTATTGGAGGAAATGTACACGTTTTGGACTCTGCTAAGGGTTTAGAGATCATGTCATATCTTAATGTTCAGAAGGTTGTGGAGTCCTGAATTCCACCCAGGTGTTTGGTGTTGTCTGTGTTCTTGATTCTACTTTATGATACTGAGATATGAAAAGTAGCTGACTAATGGTTTAAAATGTCAGTTGGTGAGATGGTCTTCCAGGGAAGGTCGGAGCATTCCTGCAGCGCTCGGACTGTTTCTCTGTTGTGTTCTTCTGCAGGCCCGACAGTTCAGTTTAACCCCACAGGCAGGTCTATATGCTCGTTCTGCAGCTCTTACTGCCCGTCTCTCAGCTAGTGAGACTGATGTGAGTAGCCAGTAGTGATGGGGGAAATATCGACACAGTTACATATTGGGACATTATTTCTGATGATATATCGTATCGTTTTGACAATTTAGCAATATTATTATTGCGCTAGCTGTCTGTAACCTGCACCAAAACTCTCGCATTTTTCCTTCAGAGTTTGTTCTTCATTTTCTTTTTAAATAGGGAGCCAATTTGATTTCATCACTTTATTTCCATGATAAAAACTCGTTCTCATGGCTCTCTCTTGTCCCTCGGCAGCAGACATATGGTATTGTGATAATTTCATAGCTGGTTCTCCATCTTTTTAAATAGGGAGCCAATTTGTTTTCATCACTTTTATTTCCATGATAAAAACTTGTTCTCATGGCTCTCTCTTGTCCCTCTGCAGCAGACATATGGTGAGCAATATGTTTGGAACATCAAATCGCAATGAAATCACAGTATTGAATTGCAATACATATAGAATTGTGAGAATCGCAATACATATCGTATCGGCGCGTAAGTATCATGATAAATATTGTATCGTGAGGTCCCTGGTAATTCCCAGCCCTAGTAGCTAGTGTGCATGTATCTCTCTCAGTCTGAGTGGCCGTTGTTCTTAGTTAGGTTGTGAATAAGGTTGTGTGTAATCAGTCCTCCTTGGTCATGTAGCCCATGTGCGTGTTGGTGAGGAAGTCACATGTGGGGATGCTGCTGGACGCCTGGTGAATGTTTATGGCTGTGATCTCTCTGGGAGCCCTGAGGACACATCAAGAAGATATTCATTGACCTAATAGTGTATTTAATAGGGACAAATATAATACATTCTCAGTGGTTAGTATACCAGCTCAGTGTGCAATGGGAAAATGAGGTTGTCTCACCTGTTCTGGTGGGATTTTACGTGGGCTCCAGCCAGAGCTTCTCTCAGGATGTCACTAGCAAACTGCTCTGTCGCCTACAGAAGACAGAAACACTTATCATAACCTACAATCTACACAAGATTACAGAACATCTTATATCAGAACAAGAACAAAGACTGGTGCACAGAGGGACACAGGAAAAATGTATTGTCAATCTCGTGCCTATCTTTAGGTGAGGCCGACTTTAGGTGAGGCCGACTCGATGCCTATCTTTAGGTGAGGCCGACTTTCATTCTCATTGTTCATTATGCTGTGTTGTGTTTGAGGCATCCGGAGTAACTAACCTTGAGAATCATGGCCTCGATCACTGGAGCAAAAACATTCTTCTCCACCTCCACCTGCTGAAAGGCCACGCCAATCTGAGAGAGATGGAGAAAGGAGAGGGTTAGGGGAGAAGGGAGAGCGAAAGAGTGAGACTTAAGTTAGGAGATGCTGTGTCTTGTTACCAGAAGATACTTTACACAGTTGTGCTGATGCTATGAGTGTATATTTTTACACTCTTTTTCCAGGCTTATCCTCATCCCACAATCCTCTAGCATCTTAATACAGCACTGTGAAAGCTGCCGATTTTTAGGTGCTTATCAACTTTCATAGCCAACCTCTAGTCTGCAAAGGACAATTGTCCACTGAGGATTGAATTTCACTGCAAAGTGCACATACTTGGTTTCCTCCCAGGTCTAAATCGGTATACTTATATGGCAAGAAGAAAAGCCAGCACACACTGTGGCCATGGAGGATCAAAGTTGTGCAATCCTAAGTAAGGGTCAACTTCGACCAACGCCCTTATTTGTCGGTGCTGACCAGATACAGTGCCTTGCAAAAGTATTCACCCCCCTTGGGGGGGTTTGTATCATTTGATTTACAAAACATGCCTACCACTTTGAAGATGCAAAATATTTTTTATTGTGAAACAAACAAACGGAAAACTTGAGCGTGCATAACTACTCACCCCCCCAAAGTCAATACTTTGTAGTGCCACCTTTTGCAGCAATTACAGCTGCAAGTCTCTTGGGATATGTCTCTATAAGTGTGGTACATCGAGCCACTGGGATTTTTGCCCATTCTTTAAGGCAAAAGTGCTCCAGGTCCTTCAAGTTGGATGGCTTCCTGCTGGTGTACAGCAATCTTTAAGTCATACCACAGATTCTAAATTGGATTGAGGTCTGGGCTTTGACTAGGTCATTCCAAGACATTTAAATGTTTCCCTTTAAACCACTCGAGTGTTGTTTTAGCAGTATGCTAAGGTTCATTGTCCTGCTGGAATGTGAACCTCTGTCCAAGTCTCAAATCTCTGGAAGACTGAAACAGGTTTCAGTCAGGAATTTCCCTGTATTTAGCACCATCCATCATTCCTTCAATTCTGACCAGTTTCCCAGTCCCTCCCAATAAAAAACATCCCCACAGCATGCTTCCACCACCTTGCTTCAATGTGGGGATGGTGTTCTCGGGGTGATGAGAGGTGTTGGGTTTGCGCCAGACATAGCGTTTTCCTAAAAAGCTCCATTTTAGTCTCATCTGACCCAGAGTATCTTCTTGCATATGTTTGGGGACTCTCCCACATGCCTTTTGGTGAACACGTTTGCCTACTTTTTTCTCTAAGCAATGTCCTTTTTCTGGCCACTTCAGTAAAGCCCAGCTCTGTGGAGTGTACGGCTTAAAGTGGTCCTATGGACAGATACTCCAATCTCCGCTGTGGAGCTTTGCAGCTCCTTCAGGGTAGTCCTTGGTCTCTTTGCTGCCTCTCTGATTAATGCCCTCCTTGCCTGGTCCGTCAGTTTTGGTTGGGGGCCTCTCTTGGCAGGTTTGTTGTGGTGCCATATTCTTTCCATTTTTAATAATGGATTTAATGGTGCTCTGTGGGATGTTCAAAGTTTCTGATATTTTTCTATAACCCAACCCTGATATGTAGTTCTCCACAACTTTGTCCCTGACCTGTTTGGAGAGCTTATTGATCTTCATGGTGCCACTTGCTTGGTGGTGCCCCTTGATTTGTGGTGTTGCAGACTCTGGGGCCTTTCAGAACAGGTGTATATATCTGAGATCATGTGACAGATCATGTGACACTTAGATTGCACACGTGGACTTTATCTAACTAATTGTGTGCATTCTGAAGGTAATTGGTTGTACCAGATCTTATTTAGGGGCTTCATAGCAAAGGGGGTGAATACATATGCACGCACCAGTTTTTTTTTTTTAAAGTAGTTATTTTTTTCAATTTACTTCACAAATTTGGACAATTTTGTGTATGTCCATTCCATGAAATCCAAATAAAAATCCATTTAAATTGCAGGCTGTAATGCAACAATATAGGAAAAACGCCAGGGGAGGTGAATACTTTTGCAAGGCACTGTAGCTCCTCACCTGTTGGGCTGTTTCGCTGACAAACTGGGCCGAGGGGCATGGGGCCAGGAAGTACTTGGGCTCGGGGTCCGTTTCCTGTTCCTCTTCTTTGACCTTTAACTTCTGAGAGGGCGGGGTCACACTGACGATGTCTAGGACTTCATCATCATCATCCTCTGGCTCAGTCTTCAGCAGGGTCTGCAGCTGCTCCAACCGCTGGACCAACTCCTCACAGCTACCCAGGGTAGAGGGGCACTCTAAACAATGATGTATACACACAAGTTAACACACACACAAAGGTAGAGGTTCCAAAAACCGAGAATGTTCTCTATCTATGTTCTCTATCCGTACACCCTCTGGACGGCACACATACACAATCCATGTCTCAATTGTTGTCTCTCAGATAAAAAAATGAATTCTCCCCCCCTTCATCTACATTGATTGAATAAGGGATCATAGCTTTCACCTGGTCAGTCATTTTGTACACAGTGTATGTTGCTCTGTACTCCATAGAAGGAGTTGAAGGACAGAGGTTGAATCAAGATAAATGGACAATTTAGAGAAATGTAAATAAACAACTTTGGTGTACCGTAAATAAAGACTTCCTTGCTCTTTATATGAATTACATCTTGAAAATAACCGTCCGAAAATAGGCTAAGAGGTGAGAGCTTTAAACAGGTGAGAGCTTTAAACAGGTGTGAAGGCTGAGCACATCTGTTCCTAACTGTATTTAGACATGCAGAGAAAGACAGTGAGAGTGAGTGAGGTAAAGAGAGTGTATGAAAGAGAGAGAGCCAAAGAGTGTGTGCATTTGGGCCATAGCGATCAGAGCAAAGAACAGAGCTTGGCTGTTCGGGCTCTCAGCCTGGTGTGTGACTCATCAGGCTAGAAGCCTCCTTTTTCCTCCACACAGGAACAATAGACAGAATTAATTAGGACTGCCTGTGAATACCAGGCAGGCCTGCATACTAGCACTAATAACAGTACATTGAAAAAGGTTACAAAATGCCACATAATAGAGTCTCTCTCTCTCTCTCTCTCTCTCTCTCTTCCTCTACCTTCCTCTACCTGGTTCGTTGTCTATCTGTGTGAGGATGTCCTCTATGGTTCCTTCGTCAGGCCTGCTGCTGCGTAGGGGCTCGGGGTCCGGGGGTGTGTAGCCTCTCTGTCGGCACCACTGGACCACCTCTCTGGTCTTAGGGGGGGTGAGGGCCTGCAGGCGGGGGCAGCGCTCCAATACATCCTGGACCACACGCTTCACTGCTACCGCACGCTGGAGCTACAATGAGACAACCATATCAACTTTATTTCAAGTGCACTCAAATCAACACACGGGTACTTGCCAAAATAATGGAAAAACTTGTGTAAATGAGGGATACAAAGTATTTTGAAAGCAGGTGCTTCCACACAGATGTGGTTCCTGGGTTAATTATGCAATTAACATCCCATAATGCTTAGGGTCATGTATAAAAATGCTGAGCAGGCCATTATTTTGGCTACCATGGCTATGCTCCCATAGGATGACAATGCCCCCATTCACAGGATAGAAGTGGTCACTGAATGGTTGGATGAGCATGAAAACAATGTAAACCATATGCCATGGGATCAAGTCAATAGATATTAACCCAATTGAACACTTATGGGAGATTCTGGAGCGGTACCTGAGAGAGTTTTCCATCAAATAAAACACCAAATAATGGAATTTCGATGAAGAATGGTGTCACATCACTCCAGTAGAGTTCCAGACACTTGTAGAACCTATGCCAAGATGCATTGAAGCTGTTCTGGTTTGTGGTGGCCCAACGTCCTATTAAGACACTTTATGATGGCGTTTCCTTTATTTTGGCAGTTACGTGTATATACATACTAAATACAAAACAGTGAACACACTTTGCACATTATAATGGAGATAGCTCTGATTGCTTTTTTCTTTCCTAATGTCTTTATTAATGACAATCACATTGTAAAACATGGGTCAGAAGACATAGTACAATATAATTAATAGACGAATGACAGCTCTGATTCCTCACAATTCTCAGAAATCTCCCTTTATTCTCTTTCAGCACCTGGCACTCAAATATTATTTAGCATATTAATCACATGGAGTCTGTTGATATGGACTAAACAGAGGATTTTAACAAATTGGATTTTAGCTAGACAGCACAGAGCCAGTCCTCTCCAGGGTGTCTTCGGGCATTACTCCCTCTGAACCTCCTTTATGAGTTCATATGAGATATGAGTTATCAAATCAAACCATAACAGAGTCAGTAGTAAGCCTCGGGTGGACCATTAACCTCATAATCATCATACTATTTTCCTGGGTAGAATAAGTCTGGGCTCTGAGGCAGGCAGCATAGAACACTGCTGTCTGAGAGACTGACTGTCAGATAGAGAGAAGAAAACCAGTCTAGACTGTCTCCATAGATAATGGGTTTACAGGGGCTCTAGGGGTAAACGTGTGTGTGTGTGTGTATTTTGTAGAGATGAAAGAGGAGGATGATGACGGAGCAAAAATAGAGAGAGAAGAATCCGACTGGACAGGGAGACATGAGGTAAGCAGAAAATATGCAGAGTCAAAGTCACGTGTAAACACACGCATAAACAACACTAATGAACACTGACATGTTTACACATGTTGTACACAGCCAGACTAACAAACACACAGCCAACAACACAAACAAACAATCTTTACCTCTGCTGCCCTGCGTTTCCCAATGTTCCAGGAGTAATACTGCTCAGTAGACACTGCACAGAACGGATGGGAGTCCTCGGCTGAACAATACAACACAATATTAACCAGACAACACACAGCATACACTATCTACACAATAATAATACTAAGAGATTGGATTTATATAGCGCCATTCTACCAACTAAGGCACTCAAAGCACTTTACATCGTAAGGGGGAAACTCACCTCATCCACCACCAATGTGTGGCAACCACTCGGGTGATGCACCGACGACCATTATGTGCCCGAACGCTCACCACACATTAGATAGCATGGTGGAGAGGTGAGGAGTGATACGCCAATTAAGAATGAGAAATGGGAGCAGGTTGGGACTTTTAACACCCCTAGTCTTGCGATAAGTGGCATGGGATTTTTAATGACCACAAAGTCAGGACACCGGTTTAACATCCCATCCGTCTCACTCAAGCTTTATTTACATGGCACCTGGTCTTAGAAGAATGGATGTAAAGAGAATCAGGAGTGAGAACAAAGAAAATGAGGAAGGGAGCTTACTCTTCTCTGGTACGATGAGGGGGGATTTCTTCACCACGGCAGTGAGCAGCTGCATGAGGGTCTCTATGTGTTCCGTGCTGAGGAGCCAGGAGAGGCACAAACACATGACCACACACAAGACACCAACAGACTCTCAAGCAAACCCATAGGTCTGGGTGTAGTGCCCAAACCATCCACATCCAATAGCCCACTTTGCTTCTGTGGTGTAGAACAATGCTAGTGCTGCTATGCTAACGGTTTGGTGCTTCGTTGTTCGCCAATAGCCCGTCCTTTTCATAGCATATACTGTTTTGTCTGAGATATATCTAAGTAGTCCTTACTTGTTAGCCAACTGCCAATGCCATTTATAGTGTAACTGATGTGGTATGAGCTTAGTTCAGGTTCTCCTGGGACCCCTTTGTAATAACTCATATTGCACCCGAGTTGTCCTTACTTGATGACCTCGACGTGCTGGTGTGAGCTGGTGTCGGCCCCCTGCTCCAGTTTGACCGAGGCGAAGGCAGTGGGAGGAGCAGCTACATGGGTGGAGAAGGCAACAGGGGCTGTTACAGGGGGCGACGGGGCAGGTGTAGCAGAGACGGGTGTACAGACTCCTGGCTCTGTCTTCACTGTAGAGGAGACGGGAGATACAGAGAACGAGATGGGGCTCAAAATACAAACAAGACAAAATGCGACCTTTACAAGGACCGGGGTATGAGGAAGAAGGGGGAGAGAGTGGAAGAGAGGGGTTGAGGGTGGAAGTATAAAAAGTGGAGGAATTGTTAAGTGGTAGAAACTTGAGGTGAAAAGGAGAGATGGAGAACTGAATGTGTGGAGGAAAGAGAAGGGAAGGCTAAGGGGCGACCGGGCGCTTCCCAGCCGAAACCTCTTGTAACAGCTTGTGTGTATATCATTTTTTATTTATTTCTACTTAACCTTTATTTAACCATTTATTGACAACATTTTGTGACGTTTTTGTTCGTTTTGGACTTTGGCAAGGGTTCTTCGGCAAGCCGAAGTCTACGACCCCTCGTTGCCGATTGGTCAACAGTAGGGATTAGTCAATGAAGTAAAAGGAAGGGAGGGAGAGACATAGCTGCATGTGAGCTCTCGCATTTTCCAACGTTTTTTTAAAACAAAAAGATAGATTTGGAGTTAGATAAACTTGGATTTTTCGGCAGGGACATACAGGATGCTACCCTCCACAGCATAACCTTCACTCCAGATCAAAACTCCAAACCTACAACCTAATTTTGGACAAAATTACCTGGAAGGATTACTACTACCAAAGATTCATTTTTCCAAGCTATACAGAGGGTGCTCTGGCAAACAAACAGCAGAGACCAGAGGACACCATCCAACCTGGAACTGAGAAAGACCAGGTATAACTTCAAGTAGAACTGAGGTGTGAAGTGAGAGGTGTTGAATCCTTTGAGCCCAACAAAGAGGAGTCTCACAGGCTACCCCACCCAAATCCAGAGACCTTTGAAGAATGTTCAGTGACCATCCACTGGCATTTTCTACAAGAAATCTGCCTCCAGAAATAAAAGCTTCTCCGAAGTGGGTGTGACACCTACTACTGTTGCCTGCTGCACTGCTGCTTGGATTCCACCTGGTGATCTGTTCACTGTCTGCCCTGGTTGTCTCCTCCTGTTTGGTACAGGTACCCCCACTGCACTCCCCCCTCTCTGTTCACCGTCTGCCCTGGCATGTCTCCACCTGTCTGGTACAGGTACCCCCACCACACTCCCCCCTCTCTCCCGAGCTTTCGCTCACCTCCAGCACACAGGCACTGCTGTGGCGAGTGACTATAAACTTACAATGGATGTCCCCAAGTCGTTATATATATTTTTTTCTCGTGCATTTTGCTAGTTGCCCCATGACTCCTGCATGCTTTGTTGACTATGAACTTTCATGTTCACCCAACCGTGGGAAAGACTGTGTTTGTTCCCACACTCGGGACTCTGACTCTCTATTGGTTACACAGACTTTTGGCCTCCCATCCCATCTGGGTCAGATGGTTTAGACCCTTTCTTCTTTAAAGTTACTGCCCCTGTCATCACCAAGCCTCTCTCTGACCTTTTAAACCTGTCTCTCCTCTCTGTGTAGGTTCCCATTGCTTGGAAGGCAGCCACGGTTCATCCTTTATTTAAAGGGGGAGATCAAGCTGATCCTTACTGTTATAGGCCTTCTATTTTGCCCCGTTTATCAAAAGTGCTGGAAAAACTTGTCAATAATCAAATGACTGGCTTTCTTGATGTCTATAGTATTCTCTCTGGTATGCAATCTGGTTTCCGCTCAGTTTACGGATGTGTCACTGAAACCTTAAAGGTTCTCAATGATGTCACTATTGCCCTGGATTCTAAGCAATGTTGTGCTGCTACTTTTATTGAATTGGCCAAACTTTTGATATGGTAGACCACTCCATTCTTGTGGGACGAGTATTGGTGTCTCTGAGGGGTCTTTGGCCTGGTTTGCTAACTACCTCTCCCTCAAAGAGTGCAGTGTATAATGTCAGAACATCTGCAGTCTCAGCCAATGCCTGTCACCAAGGGTGTACCCCAAGGCTCTATCCTAGGCCCCACGCTCTTCTCAATTTACATCAACAACATAGCTCAGGCAGTAGGATGCGCTCTCATCCATTTATATGCAGATTATACAGTCTTATACTCAGCTGGCCCCTCCCCGGATTTTGTGTTAAATGCTCTTCAACAAAGCTTTCTTAGAGTCCAACAAGCTTTCTCTACTCTTAATCTTGTTCTGAACACCTCCAAAACAAAGGGCATGTGGTTTGGTAAGAAGAATGCCCCTCTCCGGTGTGATCACTACCTCTGAGGGTTTAGAGCTTGAGGTAGTCACCTCATACAAGTACTTGGGAGTATGGCTAGACAGTACACTGTCCTTCTCTCAGCACATATCAAAGCTTCAGGCTAAGTTAAATATAGACTTGGTTCCCTATATTGTAATCACTCCTCTTTCACCCCAGCTGCCAAACTAACCTTGATTCAGAAGATTACGGAGACGTAAGTTATAGATCGGCAGGTAAGGGTGCTCTCGAGCGGCTAGATGTTCTTTACCATTCTGCCATCAGATTTGCCACCAATGCTCCTTATAGGAGACATCACTGCACTCTATACTAGAGGTCGACCGATTAATCGGAATGGCTGATTAATTAGGGCCGATTTCAAGTTTTCATAACATTCGGAAATCGGTATTTTTGGGTGCCGATTTGCCCATTAAAAAAAATATATATATTTTTGTACCTTTATTTAACTAGGCAAGGTAGTTAAGAACACATTCTTATTTTCAATGATGGCCTAGGAACGGTGGATTAACTGCCTTGTTCAGGGGCAGAATGACAGATTTTCACCTTGTCAGCTCAGGGGATTCAATCTTGCAACCTTACAGTTAACTAGTCCAACGCAATAATGACCTGCCTCTCTCTCGTTGCTCTCCACAAGGAGACTGCCTGTTACGCGAATGCAGTAAGCCAAGTTAAGTTGCTAGCTAGCATTAAACTTATCTTATAAAAAACAATCAATCATAATCACTAGTTAACTACACGTGATTGATGATATTACTAGATATTATCTAGCGTGTCCTGCATTGCATATAATCTGACTGAGCATACAAGCATACAAGTATCTAAGTATCTGACTGAGCGGTGGTAGGCAGAAGCAGGCGCGTAAACATGAATTCAAACAGCACTTTAGTGCGTTTTGCCAGCAGCTCTTCGTTTTGCGTCAAGCATTGCGCTGTTTATGACTTCAAGCCTATCAACTCCCGAGATGAGGCTAATGTAACAAGGAACAGCAAGGAACTGAAACGTTAGCTTTCTTACATAGCACATATTGCACTTTTACTTTCTTCTCCAACACTTTGTTTTTGCATTATTTAAACCAAATTGAACATGTTTAATTATTTACTTGAGACTAAATTGATATTATTGATGTATTATATTAAGTTAAAATAAGTGTTCATTCAGTATTGTTGTAATTGTCATTATTACAAATAAATAAATACAAAATTGGCCGATTAATCGGTACCGGCTGTTTTGGTCCTCCAATAATCGGTATCTGTGTTTAAAAATCATAATCGGTCGACCTCTACTCTATACTGGTCATCTCTGTATACCCGTCGCAAGACCCACTAGTTGATGCTTATTATAAAACTCTCTTAGGCCTCACTTCCCCTTTCTGAGATATCTACTGCAGCCCTCATCCTCAACATACAACACCCATTCTGCCAGTCACATTCTGTTAAAGGTCCCCAAAGCACACACATCCCTGGATCGCTCCTCTTTTCAGTTCGCTGCAGCTAGCGACTGGAACGAGCTGCAACAAACACTCAAACTGGACAGTTTTATCTCAATCTCTTCATTCAAAGACTCAATCATGGACAGTCTTACTGACAGTTGTGGCTGTTTTGTGTGATGTATTGTTGTCTCTACCTTCTTGCCCTTCGTGCTGTTCCCAATAATGTTTGTACCACATTTTGTGCTGCTACCATGTTGTGCTGCTACCATACTGTGTTGTCATGTGTTGCTACCATGCTGTGTTGTCATGTGTTGCTGCCTTGCTATGTTGTCATCTTAGGTCTCTATTGATGTAGTGTTGTCTCTCTTGTCGTGACGTGTGTTTTGTCCTATATTTATAATTTTATTTATTATTAATCCCAGCCCCCGTCCACGCAGGAGGCCTTCTGGTAGGCCGTCATTGTAAATAAGAATTTGTTCTTAACTGACTTGCCTAGTTAAATAAAAGTGAAATAAAATTAAAATTAAAAATAAAAGTGCCTGAGACGACTCGCCCGCATGCACATTTTTTCACTTGAGAAATACTACACTAAACATCCTAGTCAATTGCAAAATTGCGTTTCTAAGATCTCCTCGACAAAAACGTCAAAATTCATGACAGATTTCTTGAGTCATCTTAGATTAATTCTGAGTGTATGCTGGTTACGGCGTCTCAAAATGGACAAACAGAAGTATTGCCACTTTTTTCTCGTTTTTCAAGCGAAGGTCTTTTACGGGAGTATGCGAGAAAACTTGTTTGGCTCGCCTAGCCGAAACATTAAGGGAGGGCCACCCACAGAGAGGAATGAAGGAGGGACAGGAGGATGTTGAAGGAGAGGCAAGAGAGAGGGAGGCGAATGGTGCTCCTCTCACCTTGGGCCAGGGGCAGGGTGAGGGAGGGGGAAGGCGAGGCCTGGGCAGCAGCAGCAGAACTGGGGGAGAATCCAGCTGCAGCCACTCCTGCTCCAGGGGAGGGAGTGGAACTACTACTGGGAGCTGGCCCTTTAGACACATAGCTGGACTGGACTACTATACACGCACGCACGCACACGCACACACACACATACACACACACACACGAGGGGACAACAAGAACAAACTCACACATGAATACTGAATGTATAATGAATAAAACAGTGACTTTAGCTATGAAGGTGACTGCTTTTCTGGCTCTCATGACTACGCACCAAAACCTCTATATTCACACATGTAGGCCTGGAGCTCAGCTGATGGCTAGACCTTTTCCTCAGTACACAGTGTGTGAGCCAGTTCATTCAAAGCCCAGGTGCACTGTGTGTGTGTGTGTCTGTGTGCGAGGAGTTTTAATATCGCAACACACCTGCCCCCCCAGCCCACCGAAATGCATATCTCCGTCTCCCAGGCCCTGCCCATATCATGTACTTTGTCTGGATCTGGGGAATAAGTAGAATCCCACAGCACACAGACTTCTGCTCTCTAGTCCTCAGCGGGTGCTGTGAAAGTCTGTTTACCTGGTTTTCTATTGATTTCAATAGATATCAGATACTCTGGAGAAGAGTCATATGCTGCTTGGGCCTTTGTGTCACTGTCTGAAAAATACATGTCAGGAAAAACGCTGGATTGTCTGATGGATTGATTACTATATTATGGAATAATTTACCATGGATGGACTGACTTACCTCTGTTGACGGGCATGTGTATGGTCTGTACGCCTCCTGTGCCCGTGCCCACCCCCAGTTGTTTGGGCTGGTTGGCAGGGACGGTCAGCACTGTCTGCTGGGAGCTGGACCCGCCAGAGTGGATCTTCAGCATACCTGGACAAGACCAGAGCACAGGAGACAACTTTTAGCCTGGATGGGGCATTTGGCCACTTAAAGTATCTATTTATTTTAAATCTATGCTTTGTTTTTACACAGGTGATCCTACTGAGAAAAAAAATGGAGACCTGTCCCAAAATAGCAGCAATCCACTTTCTCAAACAACATAAGAGATATTCTCTTCCTACCTGATAGGGTAGCAGCAGTCTTTCCTCCCCCTGCCACCATCCCACTGAACAGCGATGCCGCACTGACCAATGACGTGCTGGCGCTCTTGGGCACACCCACTACCATAGAACCCGCCCCTTTGGCCATGCTGATGACGTGCATGTTGGTAATGCTCTTAGCAACGGTAACAACGGTGCCAGAGGTAGTGGGACCCTTTGCCAAGGTGACAGTTGGCGCCGTGGCGCCCTTCTGCATGGTTACCAAACCGGCGGCGCTCTTTGCCATGGTAACGGAGGTTGCCGTGGATTTCTTTGCCATGGTAATGGCAGCCGTGGTGTTCCTTGCCATGGTAACGGCATTAGCGGCGCTGGCGTTCTTTGCGGCGTTGATGACTGCTGCCTGGTTGGCTGCCACCAGGACAGCGTGGGATACAGGTTTGGCCTGAACGGACACCTCCGCTACCTGGAACCATACAACCACAAACAGCTGGCATTCGTGAAGATGTAGTTACACAGACACAAACAGACAGATTCACAGTTTTATTGCCCGAAATATCACCACATGGTTTCAGTCTGTGTATGAAATAAATACACTGAGAAAAACAACTTTTTTAGAGAGAAAGAATGATACAAACTATGGGTAATACACCTTTCTAGTTTCATAACTCTTTCATAATATGTTAGGGTCCACAGCCCTGTGCTCCCCTTCAATGATAAATCCCATTCATTGAAATGAAGAGGCGGACTGATAAAGCTAGGCCATTGGGTTTAGGGAGTTCTAGCTGAAACAAAGGAACACATTTCTCTCTGGCAAGATGCTAACATTCTAATGAACAGTTCTGGAAGAGCGGAGTTTCAAAATGGGGATCAGGAAGAGAAGCTTCTTGGTTCCATAAAGGACCAGATAATCTTGTTCTGATACAGGGTCTATTCAGAGGTAACCCCAAACTCCTCCCACTCACCGGTTGACTGGCAGTTGCCGTGGCAGCGGCGGTGGAGACAGCGCTGGGGGTGGAGCTAGTGGCTGTGATGACTCCGCCCGTCATCCTAAGCATGGTCGTGGCGGGCTTGGACAGGTGGGCCGCTGTCGCCGTGCTTACCGTCTTCACTGAGCCATCAGACAGCTTCACCTGGGACCCGCCCAGCGCCTGTCAATCAACATACAGTCCACACAAATAAATTAGATATAAGAATCAAGAATCAATAAAGTTATAACTTACAGGAAATGCCCTGTATAGCATATAGGAAAAGGTGCAGGACAATATTATCAATGCTTATGCAGAAAATAGACAATGCCTAATTGGAGACAATCGTTCAATAGTAAATTCCACAAGTTCTCCTGCTCTACATTGAGAGAGATCTATGTCATCTACACCGTGTTTCTCTGATGTTTCTGACTGACCCACATGAGGCAGATATGTCCTCCAACGAACTGCACTTAGTGTGACCAAACACACCCAACACAAAGCTCTAGCATGCACTCAAAACCTTTTGTAATAGAATCCAGAGAATTTAGAGCATTGAGCCCCAGTATTATGACGCCACATGATGTGAATACCCAGGCAGGCAGGCCAAGGCTCCAAGGGAACAGAGGGAGGAGCTCAGGACAGGAGGGTCATTTGGGAGAGAGGTGAAAATGGCTATTGTGGTTATGTAAGCTGAAAGAGAGTGAACGGTAACAGTGTCAGACTCTTCTCCTCTAGCTAACAGCAGCACGGATTGGCGCGTGCACAAACACACTGTCCTAGACTGATAGTCTCACACACACACTAATACAGCTGTCTCTCACCCAATACTGTCGGTAGATATGCTTCTTAGTACAAAGTTGAACAAGCCATTACACTGTTGACATCATGACATTTCATTATTATCACAAACCCTGAGGCTGCAGTCAATCGATGGCAGCGGCATATATTCTTCAACGAGATCACATCGTGAAAATAGCATTTTATTCTTATTAAAGAGATCCAGACAGGTTCATTTAGCAAACTTTCTGAATGGACATATAGGCCTACAGAGAGAATCAGCCAACTCACACACACACACACTGCCGGTAAAAGCAACCCCAATCAAATACATCAGCGTATGTCAGACATAAGAGCAGATCTTACTTCTTTCCTTAAAACATATGAAAAAAAACAGGGCCTAACTTGAGGCTTTCCAAAAGTAGGAGATAATGAATTGACTAGGAAAGTATGAAGGGGACAGCTATGCTATAGTATGAAAATGAAATTGACAATCATTAAAATAGAAACAAATGCATCCATAGCCTATTTATCAGAGATGCTGATCAGAGGGGGAGAGGATTATCAAATACTAAAATAACAAATAAAGACTTTGTTGACTGATAAAATGAATGACAAGCCCAGCTGGGCACTTTCCTACATTTGACATTCGCGAGAAGCCGGTACTTCTATGCGTTCTCAGGGGCGCGTGCTCCGTCAACAGCAGACACATGCTCATTGCTCACATGGAGAGCATAAATTATGGTATGAAATGAACCCAAACTTGTTTCTCACAAGCGTTAACAGGTTGTGAACAATGTTTCCACTCCGAGAATGAGAATGGTAAATTGCTGTAATTAATACATGCATTAACAGAAATGCAACCAAAAAAGGGATTAGCGGTAAAATGCCTGTTTTACAAACGGTAGTCCACCACACGGGCATTCATAATAGTGCATTGCGGGCCGATACTGTATAGCCAAGGCTACTATTCTACTTTGCGGGGATAGGAGGGCGGCAATTTGTGTTGGTCCCGCCTAAGGCGCATTGTCTACTTGACACAATATTAGCGCATTATAGGCCTCAGAGCCAGAACAACCTTGTCGACTGCTGTTGAATAATTAATAAAGTCAGACACATCCAAGCTTTTTTTTTTAAAGAACGCCGATGTACTTATTTACCAGCAAGCAAATGTGCATTGGTTTATATTTACATTTTAAAAAGTCCACACATCAAAGATTTGATTACCGAAGTGCCGTAGCCTATAGCGCTCTACCCCCCCCGCACATCTAGCAGATTAGCTGCTGGAGCATCAAAGGAAAGTTGGAAAGAGGAGATGGAGAACGTTTAGTAGACGGATGAAGTTAGCAAAACAA
This sequence comes from Oncorhynchus tshawytscha, assembly GCF_018296145.1. Classification (NCBI taxonomy): domain Eukaryota; kingdom Metazoa; phylum Chordata; class Actinopteri; order Salmoniformes; family Salmonidae; genus Oncorhynchus; species Oncorhynchus tshawytscha. The sequence goes on from NC_056456.1 coordinate 5,251,664, forward strand.
GCTCTTATAATCATTAGTAAACACTCCTGTTATTAGGTCAAGTTTATCTACATGAACCTACAATCAATGGAGGCCTATTGAAACGGTGTTGATGGTTGTTTTATTTTGACTGTCTTCATCCATAACCGTCAGTTAGAGGGTTATTCAATCACTGTCACAGCCCTCACGGTTGGCATCTGAAAAGGCACTTAGAGTCAATTACTAGCTCAGTTTAGTAGTATTTGCACCTGCTGTTTTGAAGAAGGACTAATCCATAAAAGGAGAAAGAGAAGTTAAACTATATATCCATAGAGGACATAACTACTGTCTGACTCCATACTAAATAGCTTAATCAATTCAGAACACGGCAATGATAAAATATACTGGCAGAGGAGAGGATGAGAGAATGTTTGCTATTAAATGGAGGGAGACACAGAAAGAGAGACAGAGAGAGAAATAATTAGCTGAAGTTAAAGCTCAGACTTCTGCCAAAGGCATAATTATTAGCACTAATCATATAGTCAGGGCAAACAAAAAACCAGACAACACACACACACATAGGAAAACACACAAGAACTCCCTTGTGAAATGCCTTTTTAAAGCCCACTCAATGAGTCCCATTTATTTTTAGGATACCTACTGGAGAAACACACATTTAATTACACGGTATAGTGTTCTATATCTATGCAAATTATGGCTTAAATCACTGCCTTTATATCCTCTTGAAGCTACTAGATTAAATGACCATTACTACGATGGTATAATAATGCCTTTAGTGCACCGATGTTGTGCTACAGTGTGTTTGTGCCTGTGTGAGGATAGACGGATATAGAAAAGTTGGCTGGCTATAGATTTATCCCCCAGAACATGCATGGTGTGACCTAGATACAACAAGGCAGTGTGTATCTGTGTGTGTACTGTGTACCCACTGCAACTCACAAAAAGTTGGCAGAGTCTGCCGTTATTTCATGCTTCAAATGCAGTCTGGGCGAGTACCTTATTATCATAGCTAACCATAAAATACAAAAAAAAATCCATCGCCCCTCTCAATGATGACATATACAGTGCCTTCAGAAAGAATTCACACCCCTGACTTATTCCACATTTTGTTGTGTTACAGCCTGAATTCAAAATGGATTCCATTGAGATTTGTTTTGTCACTGACATACACACAATACCATATAATGTCAAAGTGTTGTGTTTTTTTTACAAACGAATAGCTGAGGCAATAAGTATTGAGGCAATACGTATTTAACTTATTATTTTCCCCCTCATCAATCTACACACCATACCCCATAATGACAAAGAGTAAAACTGAAATGTCACATTTAACTAAGTATTCAGACCCTTTACTCAGTACTTTGTTGAAGCACCTTCGGCAGGGATTAATTGTCTTGGTTATGACGAGTTTCTGGGGAGTTTCTCCCATTCTTCTCAGCAGATCCTCTCAAGCTCTGTCAGGTTGTATGGGGAGCATCCATCGCTTCAGGTCTCTCCAGATGTTTGACCGGGTTAAAGTTTGGGCACTGGCTGGGCCACTCAAGGACAATCAGAGACTTGTTTAGAGACACTCATGCGTTGTCTTGGCTGTGTGTTTAGGCTCGTTGTTCTGTTGGAAGGTGAACCGTGAGGTCCTGAGCCCTCTGGAGCAGATTTTCATCAAGGATCTCTCTGTACTTCGCTCTGTTCATCTTTCTCTTGATCCTGACTAGTCTCCCAGTCCCTGCTGCTGAAAAACATCCCCAAAACATGATGCTACCATCATCATGCTTCACAGTAGGGATGGTGCCAGGTTTCCTCTAGACGTGACGCTTGGCATTCATGACAAAGAGTTCAACCTTTTATCAAACCAGAGAATCTTGTTTCTCATGGTCTGAGAGTCTTTAGGTGCCTTTTGGCAAACTCCCAAGCGGGCTGTCATGTGCTTTTTACTGAGGAGTGGCTTCCCTCTGGCCACTCCACCATAAAGGCCTGATTGGTGGAGAGCTGCATCTGGAAGGTTCTCCACAGAGGAACTCTGGAGCTCTGTCAGAGTGACCATCGGGTTCTTGGTTACCTCCCTGACTAAGGCACTTCTCCCCCGATTGCTCAGTTTTGCCGGGCGGCCAGCTCTAGGAAGAGTCTTGGTGGTTTCAAACTTCTTCCATTGAAGAATGATGGAGGGGACCTAGTGGACCTTCAACGCTGCCAACATACTTTATGGTACTTCTCCCCAGATCTGTGCCTCAACAAAATCCTGTCTCGGAGCTCTAAGGACAATCTTTTCGACCTCATGGCTTGGTTTTTGCTCTGACGTGCGCTGTCAACTGTGGGACCTTATATAGACAGGTGTGTGCCTTTCCAAATCATGTCCAATCAATTGAATTTACCACAGGTGGACTACAACAGAGTTGAAAAATAAATTAGCAAAGAATCAGGGAATGCCAAGAGTGTGCAAAGCTGTCATCAAGGCAAAGGGTGGCTACTTTGAAGAATCTCAAATATAAAATATATTTGGATTTGTTTAACACTTTTTTTGGTTACTACATGATTCCATGTGTGTTATTTCATCGTTTTGATGTCTTCACTATTATTCTACAATGTAGAAAATAGTAAAAATAAAGAAAAGCCCTTGAATGAGTAGGTGTGTCCAAACTATTGACTGGAACTGTACATGTTTGAGAGAGAGTCTCACCTTTCCACAGAGGGGTCAGTGTGTAGCTCAAACTGCTCAGACAGAAATTGGCAGATCGCCTATACCGACTTCAGAGTCCCAAAACGCTTGTGGGGGTCATAGAACAAAACGGAGAACCCTATTGTGTTCGTGAGAGTAGTTTGTTTGGAGGCCAAACCATTCGGACGCTACAGACAACTTTGTGAGAAGACCAATTTTTGAGATGTCTCATGGTCTGACAAACACCGCTCTAGCTCTGTCATCTTTCACCGCAGATCCGGGAAGTGCGACATAGGCAGACGCGCTGGACTGAGACGCTTAAAAAAAGGATATCTCTAGCTTAATTCTATGGGGATTTGTATATTATGCTAATTATATTTCCGCGGGGGCTCGGACATCGATCTCCAGAAATGAGCCCATTAAGATGAAAGGCAATATCTTTAGGCCCTGTACATGGTTGGTATCAGGCAGGTGTGCTATTTTAGCAATTAGCATCATCACCTGTCTGATGCAGCATGGTGGCTACTTGGCTGAAGCATGGGGTTGCTCCTCTGCATTGTTTACCACAAAGGGCTAATCGTTAGCTAGATCACAGACTCTAAATATCATTGTTGCTTGTTTATTGTCCTAAAAAAATATATACTGGCAAGTTTATGCTTTTGATTGGCCGACGCGCTACCCGCAGTAATCTTTTATATTGTCATGCCAGACACAGAGATTGTAAAAACGATGCCAATTGCGCAAACATTTCAGTTGATAAAGAAATCTAACAGCACTTAAAAGTGGGATACCTACTGCTCTTTTCAATAATTGTCATCAAAACTGTTGTCTTTTCCACCAGACTGAATTTAGGATTTTTTTTGGCGCAGTGACTGGCCTTATTAGAACACATGTGTCTCTGCACAGCAATCAGCAGTGTGAGGGGTTGAGCACTCTTTACAGCTGACAGTTGATATTCAGCTCATAAATAAACAACATAGCTCATTAACAGCATCTTCCCAGAAGTAACTATGGCTATAGTGTAAGTAACTATGGCTATGGTGGACAGGCTATACCTGTCCACCATTTTGTGTCTAGACAGTACTGACCTGAGCCAGGATGGCAGCCTTCTGACCCGCTGTGACCCGGATGGCCTGCTGGCTGACGGTCGCAGGGGACGACACTACGTGACCTGTGGAACTGGCCGCGCCCTGTTTCCCCACGCCCTGCGACGCCGGCTGGCCAACCAGAAACGTGCCCTGGAAAAGATCAATCAGAAACAGCTTGGTCGATACACCAAAAGATAATATCAACAGCAATGGGTTTTACAATACCATCTGAGAGTTTTTGTTAGAGCTTTTCTTGAAGAGTTTAGAAGTATGGAGGGGGTTGGTAACATGTATTTGTTGTTTATTAATTGGTTTATTCAACAGTTTGGTAATAAGGGTTGGTGGGATGAATGGGTGGCACATTGTGGTTGATAAATTTGAACATCCTCTTTGGCACATTTAGGCAGCAGTTAGGGAGGAAGATAACAGGGGCGGGCGATTTCTTTAGTTAGGCTGTTTAAGGATGGAGGAGGGGTGTGTGTGTTTGTGTGCATGAGTAAGTGTGTGGTTGGTCACATGAATTTGCTGCCACCGACCAGTGGAACAGTGGAAAGGAAGAGGATGTCTAAATGTGTCCGTACTCTCTGCAGGCACACCGATGGCAAAGGTTGGACTGACGTGAGAGTGAGAACAGCGAGCGGTGATATGAAATGATCTCTGCCCCAGATTTAGGTTTTCAGGTGGGAGGAAGAGAGGACACACATACTTCATTAGGAGTTGTTGGAGACGATATTGTTCTAGAGTTAAGAGCTGGATCAATGGCTCGATAATGAATGAATCTACTTCAGGGACATAGGAAGCAGCAGGCTCGATCACTACTGAAAAGCTAAAGATAGGCTTTACTAAAGTAAATTACCCAGAGAATGTACTTATAAAGGGAAAAGTCTTCAAATAATCACTACCGGAATACTAAAGACAGGCTTTACAAAATGAAAATCCCAGCCTTCATGAACACAAAACAGCAAAAATGTATTCTTTACCGAGAAAAGAATCTGCTAGCAAGTAGTCTTTAAAATGAACAGGTGTGATGGATTTGAGAGACTGAAGAGAGTACTTTTATTCTACTCTGAGCACGACATGAGACTCTCCACAAGAATAAGACATGAAAGACAGCAGCTTGTTTCACTCAAAGATTAATCGAAGAGGATACAAGGGTGAACAGAGAGAGAGTGAGAAGATGTGATTATCAGTGTGTGTGTGTGTGTGTGTGTGTACGCCTGTGTGTGTATGTGTGCGCGCCTGTGTGTGTACCTGTGGGGTCTGTTTGAGGATGTATGATGTGTAGGAGAGGTTAGAGGGCAGGCTGCTGGATGAGGAGGTGGGGGTCTGGGAGCCAGAGCCTGTAGAGGAGCTGCCCTGGGACTGCTGACCTGCACACACATACACATAGAGAGAGACATGGTTCAGCATAATACAACATAAAAAGGGTTTAGCTGGTGGGCACGGACAGCCCGGCTATAGAGAACATTTCCTGTAATTCTACACATTTTGCCATGCAACTGAGAGAAAATGAAGCTAATTCCCTGCAATTCCATGCATTTTGCCATGGCTAATGCTTTATACTGCTAAATTCCTTGTTTTGGTTATTGTCAATTCTCCCTGGATGTCTAGCTTTTATTTTGGTGATCGTTAGTTCTCAAAGATTAATAAAAAATGTATAAGTCCATTATCTTTTCAACATACTTTATATCTTATTTCTCAGCGGGAATAGCGTATCGTCACTTCTGAATCCCCACAATGTGTATCAAAGTAGTGTAGTGGAGGTATACGCCGTATCAAATATTAAGGCTGATGGAACAGATCTGAATGTTTGGCTTAAAATTATGATAAACAATCATCTTTTCACATTTTAAGAGCAGCAATGTGCACACAGCGGTAGGCCTACGGACGAATGCTCCAAAATACTATTTGCTCACTGCAAATGAGCGCGGCCACATGGACAGAGATGGAAATATAGAGAGACATGCTTCAGCATAATACACCTAGATTAGGGCTCTCCAACCCTGTTCCTGGACACAGAGAGACATGCTTCAGCATAATACACCTAGAGCAGGGCTCTCCAACCCTGTTCCTGGACACAGAGAGACATGACTCAGCATAATACACCTAGAGCAGGGCTCTCCAACCCTGTTCCTGGACACAGAGAGACATGCTTCAGCATAATACACCTAGAGCAGGGCTCTCCAACCCTGTTCCTGGACACAGAGAGACATGCTTCAGCATAATACGCCTAGAGCAGGGCTCTCCAACCCTGTTCCTGGACACAGAGAGACATGCTTCAGCATAATACACCTGGACACAGAGAGACATGACTCAGCATAATACACCTAGAGCAGGGCTCTCCAACCCTGTTCCTGGCCACAGAGAGACATGCTTCAGCATAATACGCCTAGAGCAGGGCTCTCCAACCCTGTTCCTGGACACAGAGAGACATGCTTCAGCATAATACGCCTAGAGCAGGGCTCTCCAACCCTGTTCCTGGACACAGAGAGACATGCTTCAGCATAATACACCTAGAGCAGGGCTCTCCAACCCTGTTCCTGGACACAGAGAGACATGCTTCAGCATAATACACCTAGAGCAGGGCTCTCCAACCCTGTTCCTGGACACAGACAGACATGCTTCAGCATAATACACCTGGACACAGAGAGACATGCTTCAGCATAATACACCTAGAGCAGGGCTCTCCAACCCTTTTCCTGGACACAGAGAGACATGCTTCAGCATAATACACCTAGAGCAGGGCTCTCCAACCCTTTTCCTGGACACAGAGAGACATGCTTCAGCATAATACACCTAGAGCAGGGCTCTCCAACCCTTTTCCTGGACACAGAGAGACATGCTTCAGCATAATACACCTAGAGCAGGGCTCTCCAACCCTGTTCCTGGACACAGAGAGACATGCTTCAGCATAATACGCCTAGAGCAGGGCTCTCCAACCCTGTTCCTGGACACAGAGAGACATGCTTCAACATAATACACCTAGAGCAGGGCTCTCCAACCCTTTTCCTGGACACAGAGAGACATGCTTCAGCATAATACACCTAGAGCAGGGCTCTCCAACCCTTTTCCTGGACACAGAGAGACATGCTTCAGCATAATACACCTAGAGCAGGGCTCTCAAACCCTGTTCCTGGACACAGAGAGACATGCTTCAGCATAATACGCCTAGAGCAGGGCTCTCCAACCCTGTTCCTGGACACAGAGAGACATGCTTCAACATAATACACCTAGAGCAGGGCTCTACACCTAGACCCTGTTCCTGGCAGGGCTTCAGCATAATACTCCAACCCTTTCCTGGACACCCTGTTCCTGGAAACAGAGAGACGTGCTTCAGCATAATACACCTAGAGCAGGGCTCTCCAACCCTGTTCCTGGACACAGAGAGACATGCTTCAGCATAATACACCTAGAGCAGGGCTCTCCAACCCTGGTCCTGGAGAGCTACCATCCTGTAGGTTCAACCCTGTTCCTGGAGAGCTACCATCCTGTAGGTTTAACCCTGTTCCTGGAGAGCTACCATCCTGTAGGTTCAACCCTGTTCCTGGAGAGCTACTATCCTGTAGGTTCACTCCAACCTTGTTCCTGGAGAGCTACCGTCCTGTAGGTTCACTCCAACCCTGTTCCTGGAGAGCTACCATCCTGTAGGTTCACTCCAACCCTGTTCCTGGAGAGCCACTACCTTGTAGGTTCAACCGTGTTCCTGGAGAGCTACCATCCTGTAGGTTCACTCCAACCCTGTTCCTGGAGAGCTACCATCCTGTAGGTTCACTCCAACCCTGTTCCTGGAGAGCTACTATCCTGTAGGTTCAACCGTGTTCCTGGAGAGCTACTATCCTGTAGGTTCAACCCTGTTCCTGGAGAGCTACTATCCTGTAGGTTCAACCGTGTTCCTGGAGAGCTACCATCCTGTAGGTTCACTCCAACCCTGTTCCTGGAGAGCTACTATCCTGTAGGTTCAACCCTGTTCCTGGAGAGCTACCATCCTTTAGGTTTTCACTCCAACCGTAATCTAGCGCACCTGATTCTAATAATAAGCTGGTTGATCAGCTGAACCAGCTAAGTTACAACTGGGGATGGAGTGAAAACCTACAGATGGGTAGCTCTCCAGGAACAGGGTTGGAAAACCCTGACCTAGAGACTGCTATCCTATACAGACATAAACACCTAAATAAACCTGCATTCATACACCAAAGAGGTGAAAAACCCCATGGCATATTCACTAGTCAGTTTGTTTATGTGACAAACTGGATTGGATACAAGGATGGGGTTGGAGAGGAAGAAGAAAATAGGAAATGAAAGGAGAGGAGTTGGTGAGGATAATGAGGTGTGTGTGTGTGTTACCTGCTGAGTTGGAAGCTCTGAGGATGGCTCCCTGGGGAATGAGAAGCAGCTTGCCCTTCCCTGATGGGTTCTTGCTGTTGGTGGTGAGGTACAGCTTGGTGCCCGGAGGCAGGTTGGCAAGGTTGGCCAGGTTGTTGGCTGGCAGCTGGAGGGTAGCCATCACTGTGGGAGAGAGAGAGGGGGCAGAGAGTTTGTCTGTCAAGAGTGTTTGTTTGTGTTTACGTGTCTGCATGTCTCAAATAAACAGGCACCTTTTCCCAATGTTTGTATGCGTGTGAACGAACAAAAGTGAAGTGACCCTCACCTCCGCTCTTTCCTGTTCCCCCTGCGGCCCCCGTTGCCTTAGCAACAACCTGCTGACCCACGATGCTACCAGCCGCTCCGCTGACGATGGCCTTGGCAACCCCCTGGGCGACCACCTGCTTCCCGCCAATCACCTTGGAAACGGAGGGGTTACCCTTGGCGACCAGGATCTGTCCGCTGCTGATGGCCACCTGCTTCACCGCTGCCTGGAGGGCAGGGATACCCAGAACCTGGAGAGGGGGAACATTGGAAATGTAGTTTTACAGTTCAAAGCCTTTGCTCTCTGATACCGTGCTCACTGGCTGTGTGTGTGTGTGTGCATGTCAAATCAAAATTATGCTTATTGTTCACGTACACATTTTAGCAGATGTTAAAGCGGGTGCAAATAAATGATTATGTTATTTGAGCCTAACAAAGCAGTACAATATCAAACAAGTACATAAACAAAATACAAAAAATGTATAAATCAATAAATGTCGGTATGAATCCAATTAACAACCCAAATAGCACTGTTAGAGTAATCTAAATGCAATCTACACGTATCTACACAGGGTGAATTTACACTAGATATACTAAGAATGATATGTACAGCAGTAGATACAGAGTGAGCTATTATATTATACATTTGCGGTATAATATATAAACAGTATCATTAAATGCAATGTACAGTAGTAGAAATATTAGAATGAGCTATGTCGAGAATACAGTATTTAAATATACAGTACAAAACCACATGGCAAAATGGATAGAATTCCAGGAATTCTTCCGGACCAGAGTCTGGAACATAAATATATGTGTTTAAGTGGTGCGTATAGACAGTATGTGAATAGAAAAGGTGTGTATAGCAGTAGTTACATAGGATGAGCCATGACTAGAAGTTCAAGTGTGTGTGTGTGTATGTGTCCGTGTGTGTGTCTGACACCTTGCTGGGTGGGGCCCCTGCCCCGCTGGCCCCTCCTGTCTGTTTCTGTGGCGACATGGAGATCACGTGACCTCCCTTCACTGCGACAAATTGCTGCGTTGCTGCGGCGGCGGTCTGCTGGGCTGCCGTTACCGAGGAAACCATCTGCTGCTGGTGCTGAGTGGGAACCTCTCCCGGCTCCTGCTTGATAATGACCTGCAGAAGTCAGAGAAAGAACATTACCACAAGGACTACCAGTGCTAGAAGCAACCTTTTAAAAATTATTCACACCCCTTGACTTCTCCACATTTTGTTGTGTTACAGCCTGAATTTCAAAATGGATACAACTTAGATTTTTTTGTCACTAGCCTACACACACAATACCCCATAAAGTCAAAGTGGAATTATAGTTTTTACTAATTTTTCACGAATTAATGCTGAAATGTCTTGAGTCAATAAGTATTCATTCCCTTTGTTGTGGCAAGCCTAAATAAGTTAATGAGTACACATTTGCTAAACAAGCCACATAAGTTGCATCGACTCAATAATGCAGTAATAGTGTTTAACATGATTTTTGAATGACTACCTCATCTCTGTACCCCACACATACAATTATCTTTAAAAGTCCCTCAGTCGAGCAGTGAATTTCAAACACAGATTCAAACCACAAAGACCAGGAAGGTTGTCCAACGCCTCACAAAGGCCACCTATTGGAATATAGGTCAAAATAAAGCAGACATTGAATATCTCTTTGAGCATGGTGAAGTTATTAAATGGTGTATTGATGGTGTATCAATACAAGCAGTCACTACAAAGATACAGGGGTCCTAACTCAGTTGCCGCAGAGGAAGGAAACCGCTCAGGGATTTCACCATGAGGCCAATGGTGACTTTAAGACAGATACAGAGTTAAATGACTGTGGATGAATCACAAACGTTGCAGAAAGGGTGGCTACTTTGAAGAATCTCTAATATAAAATATATTTGGATTTGTTGAACACTTTTTTGGTTATTACATGATTCCATATGTGTTATTTCATAGTTGTGATGTATTCACTATTATTCTACAAAGAAAACCCTTGAATGAGTAGGTGGGTCCAAACTTTTGACTGGTACTGTATATGTACTACAACTATTGCAAGATCTGAAAATGGTTGTCTAACAATGATCAAGAACCAATTTCACAGTTTGACGCATTTAAAAAAAAGAATAAATGGACAAATGCTGCACAAAACAGGTGTGGAAAGCACTTAGAGACTTTTTTAACCCACTTTGAATTCAGGCTGTAAACAGAACAAAATGTGGAATAAGTCAAGAGGTATTAAAATTCTGTCCCCTTCGAAACAGGCTAGAAAAAAACAGCAAAGCAAAAAAGAGTGAGCACTCACCATTGGTTAGTTAATACAATAAGTCAATATCATTGTTGTGATTAGGCATTGGTTTTAATAACAGCGACTGACAGATCACAAAGGACCCTGCTTTATTTTCAGCCCCCGCAGAGAGAGAAGGTTTGGTGCTGCCCAGCAGAGAAAGAAACAGTGCTGTGGGTTCAGGTTTGATGCTGAGTATCACAGCAGCACCGCGTTCCTGCCTACAGTACTGTCGGAATTCATCTGCCCTGAAATTGGGTTTCATCATCTGTGGAGAGTTTGGGGAGTGGGTTGATTTTATTACAGGGGTTTGACACCATCTCTGTGTGTTTTTGGGGGGTTTTACTATCCTTGTGGGGACCAGAAGTCCTCAAAAGGATAGTACAAGGAACATACAGACCTGTGGGTCCCCACAAGAAAAAAGGCTATTTTAGGCTTAGGAGTTAGGGAAACAATTAGGGTTAGGTTTAAGTTAGGTTAAGGGTTACATTTAGGGGTTAGGGAAACAATTAGGGTTAGGTTTAAGTTAGATTAAGGGTTACATTTAGGGGTTAGGGATACAATTAGGGTTAGGTTTAAGTTAGGTTAAGGGTTACATTTAGGGGTTAGGGATACAATTAGGGTTAGGTTTAAGTTAGGTTAAGCGTTACATTTAGGGGTTTAGGGAAACAATTAGGGTTAGGTTTAAGTTAGGTTAAAGGTTACATTTAGGGGTTAAGGATACAATTAGGGTTAGGTTTAAGTTGGGTTATATTTAGGGGTTAGGGAAACAATTAAATCAAATCAAATCAAATCAAATTTTATTTGTCACATACACATGGTTAGCAGATGTTAATGCGAGTTAGCGAAATGCTTGTGCTTCTAGTTCCGACAATGCAGTAATAACGAGCAAGTAATCTAACTAACAATTCCAAAAAAACTACTGTCTTATACACAGTGTAAGGGGATAAAGAATATGTACATAAGGATATATGAATGAGTGATGGTACAGAGCAGCATAGGCAAGATACAGTAGATGATATCGGGTTAGGTTTAAGTTAGGTTAAGGGTTACATTTAGGGGTTAGGGAAACAATTAGGGTTAGGTTTAAGTTAGGTTAAGGGTTACATTTAGGGGTTAGGGATACAATTAGGGTTAGGTTTAAGTTAGGTTAAGGGTTACATTTAGGGGTTAGGGATACAATTAGGGTTAGGTTTAAGTTAGGTTAAGGGTTACATTTAGGGGTTAGGGAAAGTATCATTTTTTAATGGGAATCAATTGTTTGGTCCCCACAAGGAGAGCAAAACAAACACGTGTGTTTAGATATAGAACCTTGCAGTTATTCCCTCTGCAATGCAATTCCCTTTTAGAATGATGTCCCAGTTAAATGTCTTGCCAAGTGGCTGCCTACAGCTGCTGAAGATAGCACCCTGGCAGAGTGGCACACTATTAATAATACACAGAGCGAGAGAGCGAGAGAGAGAGTGTTGTTCAAGGGAGGAAGTGTCTACAGAGACAGGAAGTCACTATACCACACAGACTGCTGGGTTGGCTCTGACATAAATCTCCTGGAAGCTCAACACTGTTAGGTCTGAAAGAGTTCTATGAAAAGTACTCATGACAGGTTAAGACTTTGGTGATCAAAGTCATTCATGGAAGACTCCTGTGTATTCAGGGTTTAAAATGGAAAGGGGCAATCTGCAGTTGAAATAATAACAAGGCATATCCCACCACTTGGGTAAAAAGCTAAGGGGTTGGGGCTGGAGAAATGTAACCACTCTCAGACTCATATGCATTGCCAAAAGTATGTGGACACCTGCCTGTCAAACATCACAGTCCAAAATCATGGGAATTAATACGGCGTTGGTCCCCCCTTTCCTGCTATAACAGCCTCCACTCTTCTGGGAAGGCTTTCCACTAGATGTTGGAACACTGCTGTGGGGACTTGGTTCCATTCAGCCACAAGAGTATTAGTGAGTTTGGACACTGTTGTTGGGCGTTTAGGCCTGGCTCGCAGTCGGCGCTCCAATTCATCCCAAAGGTGTTAGATGGGGTTGAGATCAGGGCTCTGTGTAGGCCAGTCAGGTTTTTCCACACTGATCTCGGCAAACATTTCTGTTTACAGGGGCATTGTCATGCTAAAACAGGACAGGGCCTTCCCCAAACTGTTGCCACAAAGTTGGAAGCATAGAATCGTTGTATTGCTGTAGCGTTAAGATTTCTCTTCACTGGAACTAAGGGGCCTAGCAAGAGCCATGAAAAACAGCCCAAGACCATTATTCCTCCTCCACCAAACTTTCCAGTTGGCACTATGCATTGGGGCAGGTAGCTTTATCCCACTCCAGCTGACGCTTGGCATTGCGCATGGTGATCTCAAGCTAGTGTGTGGCTGCTGGCCATGAAAACCCATTTTATGAAGATCCCAACAAACAGTTATTGTGCTGGCGTTGCTTCCAGAGGCAGTTTGGACCTCGGTAGTGTGTTGCAACCGAGGACAGACCATTTGTAAACACAATGCGCTTCAGCACTGCTAGTTGATGATAATCCTAGTCATATTAGTAACCCTGCTAGTTGATGACAACCCTAGTCATATTAGTAACCCTGCTAGTTGATGATAATCCTAGTCATATTAGTAACCCTGCTAGTTGATGATAATCTTAGTCATATTAGTAACCCTGCTAGTTGATGATAATCCTAGTCATATTAGTAACCCTGCTAGTTGATGATAATCTTAGTCATATTAGTAACCCTGCTAGTTGATGATAATCCTAGTCATATTAGTAACCCTGCTAGTTGATGATAATCCTAGTCATTATAGCAACCCTGCTAGTTGATGATAATCCTAGTCATATTAGTAACCCCCAAATATTTGAGTCATTAGATGAGACAAAAATGTCCAGAATGTTCAGCTGCCCCATTAAGGGGCGGGCCATTACCGTGATAAAGGCACTCAGTAGCTGTGTTCGAATACCCATACTAACATATTGTATTCTACATACTTAATGAGTATATACTACATACTATTAGTTCATTTTAGTATACTGTAAATTAACAGTATCCTTCAGTTGAGCGTACTAGCCCTTCACCCGTCTACCGGAAGTTGATGCTGTTGCTATGCAACCTCTTGCTAGCGTAACAAATGACTAGTTTGACATTTTACGACTTTGGGTGTGTTCTTAAATTCAATCTGAGTGCCAGAGTGCACTCGTAAATTCAGAGCGTTGTCAGATGGTCCGTTTGTAAATTCAGTGCGTCGTCAGATGGTCCGTTTGTAAATTCAGAGCGTCGTCAGATGGTCCGTTTGTAAATTCAGAGCGTCGTCAGATGGTCCGTTTGTAAATTCAGAGCGTGTAGTTCTCGGAGCGCACACTGGACGCTCGGGCCGAGGAGTAGGGTTGATTTGAGCGTTCTGACATAACAACGGCAGTCAAGCACCGAAGCTAACTTCGGCTAGCTTGCTAGACACAAATGGGAAGACTCTGACCATTTTACTCGCCCTAGCAGAGCTGGTTAGGCTGTTTTCATGTTATCTAGGGCGTTGGTGACTAACTGTGCTGCTGGCAACAATTTAATTACGCTTTTTGCAGACGTTTACTGACACCGGCCATATTCAACTGGTGTTGAGCGCTCTTAAATTCATTATTCTGCGCTCTGGTACTCAGACGAGAGTGCTCTGAAATCCGAGTAGATGGCCAGACTGAATTTACGAAAGCACCCATTGAGAACGCACAACGACTATACCATTTAGCTAAGGTAAGAATGACAGGAATAACCAAGTCAATAAACGTTGGGTCGTTAGTTAGATAGCCTGTAGTTAATATACTGGCAAGTTTGATATGTAAGTAGCTAGCTAACATACCGGTACATACTGCTGTAATGATATGCTATGTGGTTCGTAAGGACAGCGTAGTTAACAAATTGTCAACCAACATATGCTGTAAGGTAACTTATTTGAAAAGTCATTACTTTATTACATTGTTCAACATTTGTCATAATTAGTTAAAGCAAATGAACTTGTATCCGCTCTCGTTGTACTTTGTCTGCATATTTCCGCCAAATCTGAAAACGATGTGAAGCCACGCCCATTTCCTGAAGAACTGCATATGGGCCCTAAAGTAGGGAAATAGTGTCCTCTAGGTATATACTTCATATTTTGGCGAATTTAGTAGGACATCCAAGAACTTTTGGCATACTAACTATATCCATACTATGACCAATAACCATACTATATACTCAATTCATGTCACAAATTGCACAGTTAGTGCGGTTAGTATGAGTATTCAAACACAGCTAGTGTGATTCTGTTTATCTGTATAATGTGAAGCACAAATAAGCATCTAATGAGTCACTTAGCTGTTCTATGAGTTGTCAGAGGCAGGTGTTAGATTACGCGTGTTTTCAAGTGCAACGTTAATAACAATGGTTTCGGTAAACAGTTCTGAGATTTAACAATGCTCCTGTGAAGGTTCTAACAATGAACTTAGCCATAAGATGCTTTTGGGAAATCGGGCCCTGGATATTAAACGGTTTTCCTGAATATTTTACCGTGGTGACCCAGCCATTGTCTATGTCAGCTCTGTGTAACTCACCTTGACCCCTGAGGACAGGAAGCTGCCTGTATGAACCTTGGGGGCCGGAGAGCGAGTCCCCTGGGCCGCAACCGACTGCTTGGCTGTGGGACTTCCTGTAAGACAGAAACCATCAATCAATTATCTAAATGTATTTTGGTCACTGCATGAGACTGGGTCCTGGTAATGACATCTGTCAGGTTCACAGTGATATTGAATTCAAAAGCTTAAGGTGGGTTACAGCACTAAAACTAAGCTATTGAGAGAAAAAGAGAAACTAAGGAAAACTAAGTGAATCAGCTCAAACTCCAAAATCAGCTTGAAATAACCTGGAACACTTTAAACCCCTCCGCCCGCCCTGGATCAGTTGAAACTAAGCGTTGGTGGATGTATGGGATATGGGAGAGGCTGTGTGGGAGAGCAGAGCACATGACTGGAATGTGAATGGTAGCTACAAAGCGCTGAAGTACAGCAGTGGGAGAATGTGATTTCACTGTGCTCCACTTGAGACTGACACTGATACATTGAACGGCCAAATGCCAACACACACATTCTGTAATTGAATTTACAATGAAGCATAGCCTAGTCAGTATACACCAGGGATGGGCAACTGGCAGCCCTGTGCACAAAATAATGTAAGCCCCGGATCAAATTACAAAAACAAAAAATATATACAATGCATTCGGAAAGAATTCAGACCCGATTACTTTTTACACATTTTGTTACGTTACAACCTCATTCTAAAATGGATT
Source organism: Oncorhynchus tshawytscha (assembly GCF_018296145.1). Classification (NCBI taxonomy): domain Eukaryota; kingdom Metazoa; phylum Chordata; class Actinopteri; order Salmoniformes; family Salmonidae; genus Oncorhynchus; species Oncorhynchus tshawytscha. Next base: position 5,267,600 of record NC_056456.1, read on the forward strand.
AAATATTTTTTTCCCCTCATCAACCTACACACAATACCCCATAATGACAAAGTGAAAACAGGTTTTAGATTTCTTAGATAAAAAAAAAAAACAACAGGAAAAACATATTTACAGAAGTATTCAGACCATTTTGAGACTTGAAATTGAGCTCAGGTGCATCCTGTTTCCACTGATCATCCATGAGATGGTTCTACAAGTTGATTGGAGTCCACCTGTGGTAAATTCAATTGATTGGACATGATTTGGAAAGGCACACACCTGTCTATATTAAGGTCCCACAGAGTCAGAGAAAAAAACCAAGCCATGAGGTTGAAGGAATTGTCCGTAGAGCTCCGAGACAGGATTGTGTTGAGGCACAGATCTGAGGAAGGGTACCTAAAAAATTCTGCAGAATTGAAGGTCCCCAAGAACACAGTGGCCTCCATCTTCCTAGAGCTCGCCGCCCAGCCAAACTGAACAATCGGGGAGGAAGGGCCTTGGTCAGGGAGGAGACCAAGAACCCAATGGTCACTCAAATCAAATCAAATCAAATTTTATTTGTCACATACATACAGAGCTCCAGAGTTCCTCTGTGGAGATGGGAGAACCTTCCAGAAGGACAAACATCTCTGCACCTCTCCACCAATCAGGCCTTTATGGTAGAGTGGCCAGAGGGAAGCAACTCATCAGTAAAAGGCACGACATCCTGCTTGGAGTTTGCCAAGAGGTCTAAAGGACTCTGACCAAGAAAGAAGATTCTCTGGTCTGGTGAAACCAAGGTGAGCCACCCTTTGCCTTGATGACAGCGTAGCACACTCTTGGCATTCTCTCAACCAGTTTCATGAGATAGCTACCTGGAATGCATTTCAGTAAACAGGTGTGCCTTAAGTTAATTTGTGGAATTTCTTTCCTTCTTAATGCGTTTGAGCCAATCAGTTGTGTTGTGACAAGGTAGAGGTGGTATACAGAAGACAGCCTTATTTGGTAAAAGACCAAGTCCATATTATGGAAAGAACAGCTCAAATAAGCAAAGAGAAACGAGTCTATCATTACTTTAAAACATTAAGGTCAGTCAATCTGGAAAATTACAAGAACTTTGAAAGTTTCTTCAAGTGCAGTCTCAAAAACCGCCATGATGAAACTGGCTCTCATGAGGACCGCCACAGGAAAGGAAGACCCAGAGTTACCTCTGCTGCAGAGGATAAGTTCATTAGAGTTACCAGCCTCAGAAATTGCAGCCCAAATAAATGCTACACAGTGTTTAAGTAACAGAAAAATATGAACATCAACTGTTCTGAGAAGACTGCGTCAATCAGGCCTTCATAGTTGAATTGCTGCAAAAAAACAACAACTAAAGGACACCAATAAGAAGTTGCTTGGGCCAAGAAACTTGAGCAATGGACATTCGACAGGTGGAAATCTGTTCTTCGGTCTGATGAAGATTTTTGGTTCCAACCGCTGTGTCTTTGTGAGACGCGGTGTGGGTAAACAGATGATCTCCGCATGTGTATTTCCCACCGTAAAGCATGGAGGAGGAGGTGTTATGGTGTAGGGGGGTTCTTTTCTGGTGATACTGTCTGTGATTTATTTAACCAGCATGGCTACCACAGCATTCTGCAGCGATACACCATCCATTAGATGACCTGGGCCCCCACAATCTCCCGACCTCAACCCAATTGAGATGGTTTGGGATGAGATGGACCGCAGAGTGAAGGACAAGCAGTCAACAAGTGCTCAGCATAAGTAAGAACTCCTTCTAGACACTTGGAAAAGCATTCCTCATAAAGCTGGTTTTCCTCATACCATCAAAAAGCTGAACACAGCAGTACAGCAGTAGTTCCTGTCACAATGGAAGCCCCTCTCATACCATCAAAAAGCTGAACACAGCAGTACAGCAGTAGTTCCTGTCACAATGGAAGCCCCTCTCATACCATCAAAAAGTTGAACACAGCAGTACAGCAGTAGTTCCTGTCACAATGGAAGCCCCTCTCATACCATCAAAAAGCTGCAGCATCAAGTCATGGTTTATGGAGAGAGAGACAGAAGGAGGGAGAGAGAGAGGAGACAACTGAAAGGGTTCAGGCTTTGAGAATATAGTCAACTGTGGAGGTTTATCAGAGGAGAGAAGTAAGAGTGCACTAGATTCAGCCTTGGGATGTTTGTAACGGTGGTGTGTGGGAGGGGAACGTTGGCCCTACAGTGGCCGAGGAGAGCCTACAACACCATTATCATCTGCTGTGTGGGAGGCACAGTCTACAGTACATCCTCACATTGTGCTGCAGGAGCTAACCCAAAAACCTAACCCAAATCATAACTTTAACCATTAGGGAAAACCAGCAAAACTGTTCTTAGATCAGTGTCTAGAATCTAGGGGCAAGAGTGGAGCTGTCGAGCGGAGCAGTAGCGTACCTGTGGAGGCGCCGGAGTTCGCTGCCATGCCGATGACATGGCCAGGCTTGTCGACAATGATGTAAGGGTTGTTGAGTACGGAGGAGCCCTGTTTGGTGTGTACCGGGGTGGAGGTGTGGATACGGGGGAGGGGCGAGTGGCTGGGTGTGGAGATGGGTGAACCTTTGGGATCAAAACAAAATCACAAACAACATGCTCATTATAAAGATATTAATTTTAAAACATGCATTTTTCTAAAGCTCTGTATCTTAAAAAAAAGGCCATGAACAAAAATCGATTTAAAGATTTCCTTAATGCGCTTGTGCCTCACTTTGGAAATTCAAAACCTTTTCAATCTTAAAAGAGACAGTGTTTAAAAACTGAGATTAGCCTATAGTTTCTTAATGTTGGGGGGAATAACGAAACAAATCAAACAAATGTCTCCACTGACACTAAGAGTGGGTCTGACTGACTATGAAAACAAAAATCTAAATAACACCATTGAATTATTAATCAACTCACAACCCCTTCCCTCCCCCCACTCCAGTACAGCCAGATCCCATTGGGAGGTAGTTACCTGACACAATCTTACAGCTCATGGTGATTGGCTGAAAGGATTTCCCGGGGGACTCGGAGGGGCTTGGCAACTGTCCCTGGGGGACGATCTTACAGCTGGCCGTGATTGGCTGGAAGGCCGAGTTGCCATGGGAACCCAGTGTGATCTTCTCTGTGACTTTAGGACGGGATGGGGTGCGTTCCGAAGCCGAGGGGGGCGCGCTGTACACCCCAGACCTCCCAGTCTCGGTTTTGACGGGCAGACCTAAACGGAGGGGAAGATAATAAAGAGAAAGAAAAGGAGAGAGAGGAGTGAGGACGATGATAACCATTCAAATCCACTCTAGGCATAATCTTCATTATAATTATCCTCATCCTGGCACAGAGAGATAGGCAGAGAGAGATTATTTCTCAGTCCAGTCATTAATAATTCACTATAGGCCTGCAGAAGAAAGGATTTAAAGAAACAAAAAAGAGAAATTGTAGAAAATCATGGCACACTTGGACAGGTTCACTGAAAAGGAGAAATTGACATAATTCCAATGGAAACAGCTCCATGTTCTGCAGTGCACAGTGTGTTCGGACCTTATTTGAAACTTCTATGATATAGACCAGGGTTTCCTAAACACAGTCCTAGGGTCCCCCCTGGGTGCACGGTTTGGTTTTCGCCCTAGCACTACACAGCTGATTCAAATAACCAACTCATCGTCATGCTCTGATTATTTGAATCAGCGGTGTAGTGCTAGGGCAAAAACCAAAACGTGCATCGGGGGGATGGAAGGACCCAGATTGTGAAACCCTGGTGTGGAGTTAAAAGTCTCATTCACATTCTTAGCTGATAGAACAGGTGAGTAAAAAGGGGACTTGAATGTATATAACCTCCCATGTATCTCACCTTTCTCTGCGGTGGTGGGGTGGTTGTCCTGTGAGAGGGGGAGTGGAGAGCTGCAGCGGCCAGAGAGAGGACCTGGGGTTTGGGGCAGGAAGGATGGGGACGAGGGGCTGGCTTCACGCTGGTGGTGGTGGGCGTGGGAGGAGGAAGAGAGCACATAGTCGTCCCCCAGGGAGTTCCTGTGGAGCTCGACATCCACCACCTGAGAGGAAAGTAAGTTCAAGGGTCAACGTTCACAGTGGTAAAAAAAAAAAAAAATGGTGTATTCAACACAATGAGTCAAGTTTGAGATCAATGCTGAGGCTATGGTCCCATGAAATGTAAGACAGGTGTCTGGCTAGTAGACTTGATAGAGAAGTTTGAACACAGTAAATGAATAACAGACTTACTGTTTCTGCCCCCAGTGTCTGCAGGCCTGTGTAAGTTCTGTCGAGCTATAGGGAGAGACAGTAGGATTTATTATGCACTTTTATATAGAGAAAGAGAATGACTGAGTAACAAAATAACAGTAAAAAAAAAACATTCAAAACTGTGTAAAAAAAGAAGAAACCATATCAGTGAATCTCACTTAAGAAGCCTGTGAGAAACCTTTAGAACATTCTCAAGTAGCTAGACTAATACAACTTTAAAGAACCACTACACTTAATTGGCATCCAAGAGTCCTCTTTTGAGGAAGACAGAGAGAGACAGAGAGTGGAAGACAGTGACGCAGAGAGAGGAAGACAGAGTGACGCAGAGAGAAAGAGAGAGGAAGACAGAGTGACGCAGAGAGAAAGAGAGTGGAAGACAGAGTGACGCAGAGAGAAAGAGAGTGGAAGACAGAGTGACGCAGAGAGACAGAGAGTGGAAGACAGAGTGACGCAGAGAGACAGAGAGTGGAAGACAGAGTGACTCAGAGAGACAGAGAGTGGAAGACAGAGTGACGCAGAGAGACAGAGAGTGGAAGACGCAGAGAGACAGAGAGTGGAAGACAGAGTGACGCAGAGAGACAGAGAGTGGAAGACAGAGTGACGAAGAGAGAAAGACAGAGAGTGGAAGACAGAGTGACGCAGAGAGACAGAGAGTGGAAGAGTGGAAGACAGACAGAGTGACGCAGAGAGACAGAGAGTGGAAGACAGAGTGACGCAGAGAGACAGAGAGTGGAAGACAGAGTGACGACAGAGAGACAGAGAGTGGAAGACAGAGTGACGCAGAGAGACAGAGAGTGACGCAGAGAGAAGACGCAGAGAGACAGAGAGAAGACAGAGACGGAAGACAGAGTGACGCAGAGAGACAGAGAAGACAGAGAGTGGAAGACAGAGTGGAAGACGCAGAGAGACAGAGAGTGGAAGACAGAGTGACGCAGAGAGACAGAGAGTGGAAGACAGTGACGCAGAGAGACAGAGAGTGGAAGACAGTGACGCAGAGAGACAGAGAGTGGAAGACAGAGTGACGCAGAGAGACAGAGAGTGGAAGACAGAGTGACGCAGAGAGACAGAGAGTGGAAGACGCAGAGAGACAGAGAGTGGAAGACGCAGAAAGACAGAAGTGCTCCTCTGTGAACGAAACATGCGTTTACAGTGCAAATAAAGCTGTAATGAATCTACAATCAGACCTTAAGGTGGTGTATGATGTCTATGCGTTTGTTGCGGGGGTCTTTGAAGTGGATCTGGATGCGGACAGGGAACTCCCCCCAGCCTCGACGTGTCAGGTGGAACGGAGGCTCACTAACAACAGACACATTTAGAGTCATGAAAACACACACACTTGGATCAGGGACAAACACATTTTGAATACTTTATGACACACACACACACACAGACACCATGGTTGAGAATAAACATCATCCATGAAAACATCATATCTACCCCTATATTAAATACAGCCAGACAGAGAAGGTATCCCATCACCCCCTATACTCTTGACTCATTGTTCTTTGTAGACATTCTACCCCAAATTCAATGAGCGGGAGGCTTTCTCTCTCATCTCCTCTCTCTTTGAAGCCTGCGGTTCTCATCCTTGTGGCCCAGAGCCTGAGCTGACAGTGTGTCCGCTTGTGTTTTATTCCCACACTTGAAGACCTTGGATGTGTTAGAATCAGCAAAGAGCTTGAGCTACAGCTCTGTGGGGTTCAGTAAGTTTGAATCCTCTGCTCAGTCAGTCAGTCGGGATGCATCTATCGGGGTTACAGACTGTGTCTTGTCAGCTAAAAACAGCCAGAGGGCTGAGGATTTTTTTTTAAACACTGACTGATACTCTGATTCAGAATGGGGATGTAAAGCAGGATCAACCTGCATGCCGTGTCAGGGCTCTAAGTATTCTGAGGTATTAGATATTAGTTTTCTGAGTGATTACACTGTCTGTAGGTAAAGGGTGTGTCAGCACGGTTAGTCATAACTCATGTGTACTGTTAACTCCATTTCTGACTCATACTGCTCACACAAATCATAGGAACTAAAGTATGTTTCAGATGTGTCAGGGGGCTCTGTGCAGAAGTTGCCCTTAAGCACAGGTCTAGGATCAGCTTTCCCACCACAAATCCCAAAGGGCAAGCTGGTCTTAGAGCAGTGTCTAGGGGCAACTTGACCTAACGCCTGTGGGCTGGCTGAAAGGTGTGTCTGCATTGTCTCATGTCGCATGGGGCACTATTACTCCAAGGCATTTCAGTTTGATTACTACGATGGGAGTGTTAATTAAGACATTCCCAGCAGAACAGTCCAGAAGAGTTTGTGCATATACAGTATGATGAAGACATTTTGTTGTGTTTTTGTTTGTTTTGGACTTCGCCAAGGGGGTTTTCGACTGTTCGGGCACAAATAAATGTCTTGAGGCAAGCCAAAGTCGGAAGCCGGTGATTGGTCAACAGTAGGGATTATTCAGTAAAGTCTTTGTTGTCATTAAATGAGAGACGAGTCGTTTTCATGCACATTTTTTCATTGAGAAATACTGCACCAAATATCTTATTTAGATGTAAAATCATGGGACTAAGATCTCCTCTGCAAAAACGTCAAAATGAAAAGGAGATTTCTTGAGTTAACGTAGATTCATTCGGACTATTTAGAGGACTATTTGGCTACGGCGTCTCAAAATGGACAAACAGCACTAGTGGCCTTTTCAGTTTTCAAGCTAAAGTTTTTTAGGCGAGTATGCGAGCACACGTTCGGTTCGCCTAGCCGAGCTGAAGCTTGCTGACGCCTTTATCAAGGTATACACTCGGTTCTTCTTGGGTCCAAAAAGCTGGACCCGAATGGACAACCAGACCTAGACCCCAAAAATATGATTATCCGCCAACTTTCTTTTCTGGTTAGCGAATAGGCCTTTATATGTTGGCTAGGCCTGCTATAAGTACTATTTGAGAAGGTCCAGAGACAAACATTTCCTAGGTGTCAATGGTCCGGATGTCTTTTATCAGCACTGTCGTACAGCGTAGTAACAAACAGTCATCTACAACATAGCAAACACGTTGTTATATAAAATGCCATCTGTAAATACGAATAAAATGGTTAAATTATGAGCCTAGTTGGTTGAGCCAAAGATGAAGCCAACAACCTTCCCGCTAGCCATGATTGGCTGAGATAATGGTCTGCAATATAACACGCTTCTGTCTATTTGAGCTGGTCAGTATGTCTAGGTAATCCTGTCTAACGTGGCTATTGTTTTTAATGTATGGTGTTAAAACTTCACAAGTGTTGCTCTCCACTTTCTGGAGATGGAGAAAACACCAGTCCCTGGGTTACATCTTTAAACGGACAACCATGGCATCCAACCATGAATGATGTATATGGTTAAGATAGTCTAGCTAGGTACAGTAAACGTTGGCAAAAAAACGTAATTAAATTGTTGCCAGCAGCACAGTTACAGCCACCTATGCTCTGGATAACATGAAAACAGCCTAACCAGCTCTGATAGGGCGAGTAAAATGGTCAGAGTGGGGTGTTCTCTCATTATGTGACTGGAAGTAGCTAGCCAATGTTAACCAGTTAGCTTGGGTGCTTGACTGCCGTTGTAAGGTCAGAACATTCAGATCAACCCTACACATTGGCCAGAGCATCCGGTGTGCGCTCTGAATGCGAAACGCTCTGAATTTATGACGGACAATCTGACAGCACAGTTGCAGTCACCAACACTCTGGATAACATAACAGCATAACCACCTCTGCTATGGCGAGTAATGTTCAGTGAGCTGTTCTCTCTCAATTAGATGTCTGATAATAGCTAGTAAGTTAGCTTGGGTGCTTGACTGCTGTTAGTACATTCAGATCAGCCTTTAAAGAGATGGGTGGGGCTAAAGCTTAAGAGGGTGTGAACGACGTTGAATGGGTGTAGACAAAGAAGGGCTCTCCAATAGTAGAAACAAAACAATCTAAGGCCATTTCCACAAAAGTGAGTTTACAAATTGATCAACTTTCAAAGCAAAATTACTTTCCCATTGTTCCTAAACTGTAGTGTATGATATACCGTTTTGTAGCTCTACTTTTATCCAATGTAAAAAACACTTTCAAATTTTGCTACATAAGACCAATTTGAGAGTTTAACAAAAATAATAATCTGAATGCACAGAACGTCACTGTGGGCCATGCAATATTCATGTATAAATCACTCTGGGCCTTGCCCTGCATTAATGAGAGAAATGACACTTTCTGTCTCCTGCCAATGCTTTGAATTATGGCACAAATAGTGCAGGTGTTCATTGGTGAGTCCGGTGCGATATTTGTTTTTAATAAAGTTAATTGTGGAGAAGGCTGATTCACAGTTGTATGTGGTTCCAAACATGGTCAGGATGTATAGTGCCAGTTTTTTGAGAACAGGGACATCAGCTGCAGGCACCATCATTCCCCAGAAAGTGACAGGGTCACAACCACCAGCCTGCTCCTTCAAAGACACGTTTTATTGCAGCTCAATCAACTCCATTTGCAGTGACGCAACATCTACCCATCAGAAAGACCGGTTTTTCTTCTTCTGACAACTTTGTCACGTGTGACCAAGAAGGGCATCTGGGTGAGCAGCAGCAGTTCGCATTTAAAAACAACACCCCAGTGATCTATTCAATAACAAGACGAGCACTACCTCCAAAGTACAGACACGTGCGTACACACAAACATACCTGACTTCCACCAGGTCATTGGGCTTGTAGCTGGGGTGCAGGAAGAACCAGACTTTCTTGACAAAGTGGTCAATGCTGGGCTCTCTTCTGGAGCCTCTGACGTACACCATCCACTTATGGGTGGACTGGTCATTCTCCTCCCGCTTATCAGGAGGGATATACCTGGGAGACAGGAGGGAGATAATATATTTCAGCCATTTAGCAGCCATTTTTAGGTAGGAATATGTGGTCCCAGGACCCTGGCATTACTAGTGCCACTCTCTTACCAACAGAGCCACATACTGTAGGACCACCAAAGATAGAGAGAAAGCAAGGAAGGTAGGGAGAAGGGGAAGAAGGAAAGATAAGGTGGGGGACGGGGAGAAAGAGAGAAAAGTAGAGAATAAAAAACAATGAAAAAAAAGAGGGCAAGAAAGAATCAGAGAGAGACAGGTATGCAGGAAAGGCTGTCTAGCAGAGCTGTCGGTCACTGTGCCCCGGTTCTGTTTGTTTACCTCGGATTGACAGATGGAGGGGAGGAGAGAGTGACAAAGAGAGGGAGCTGCCTCGCAGGAGGAAAGGAGGAGATAGAAAGACAAGCTGGAGCTCAGACAGAGTTAACCGAGACGATAAGGTGAAAAATCAATCGATGTGCCCTTGAGCAAGGCATTAACCCACATTTTCTCCAGTGGCGCCTTACTACTCTGGCTGACCCTGTAAAACAACACATTTCACTGAACCTATCCAGTCAGGGCTCTACAGTGCAACAATTTTACTCGCAAATGCGTCTAAATACTATGCAGTGCAACCAGGAACCCTGCCGGCATATGTGAAAATAAAACAGCTTTTATTAAAACAACAGTGCACTTAAACCTTTAAAGACTTAATTAGCACGTATATATACATATATACACTACCGTGTAAAAATGATCAACTTGGATTAGCTAACACAACGTGCCATTGGAAAACAGGTGTGATGGTTGCTGATAATGGGCCTCTGTACGCCTATGTAGATATTCCATTAAAAATCTGATCTTTCCAGCTACAATAGTCACTTACAACATTAACAATGTCTACAATGTATTTCTGATCAATTTGATGTTATTTTAATTGACAAAAAATGTGCTTTTCTTTCAAAAACAAGGACATTTCTAAGTGACCCCAAACTTTAAAACAGTAGTGTATATAGCTAACATTTGAAATACATTTTTGAAATACATTTCATAGAGTAAAGTAAGGTGCTAGTACATGATGAAGCTTTTACAGATAGGGAGCCTAGCTACTTTGTTAAGTCAAGAGACATAAGTAATAATTACTGTTTCATGTCACCGTTATGACACACGTCACAGCCTACTTGTTGTGTTCTAGTCGAGTGTCTCCCTGTAACCCCTAAACACAGGCTTGTGATCCAGGGAGAAAACATGTCAGTGATCAGGAGTTCTGTATCAAGTCTGGGCTTGCATGACAGGCACCCAGTTACCCAACTGCTCACTGTGATGGGAGGGAACAAAAACAAGGTGTGCTGACTGCCTACTGAGAAACTCAACTGCAGGGATGCAAACTGTCGCACCCAAAAAGGTGACACTATTTTCCTGCATGGACACACACAAAAAAATCTGTAAACTGCAAACTGAAAATGTGCCTATTTTCAGAGTCGGATGGTGACAATACCAACATTTTACAAACAATGTGCTACCAGGCCAAGCGAGTAGTATCGTGATACCACAGGGTCTGCCGCTGCCCCTCACACTTTTTACTGCATTTTACTGTATAAAATGCTTTCATCCATAGGCCTACCTGTGATTGGGCAGGAGGAATATAAACGCATAATGATCTGCATTTTCATTGTGGCAGTAAGGAGAAAACACACTGGGCCTATATGAAACCATCGTTAGCCTACTCTTCAGACAACTCACACACATTGCCACACACTCCCTCCCTCACACACATCCTCTTCCTCTCTCACACACACACCACTCTCTCATTCCCTCTCACACACACAATGCTCCCAAAAGTTAAGCACCAAACAGAATTTAAGAAACAGAAAAATATTTTTTAAATGTAGCTTATAATTACATTGACACAGCATATATATGCATCCTACCTTTGAAGCATCTCCTTGAGTTGGCTATATATCCCTTTTCAGCTCTTCCTGTGCCATCCAAATTTGTGCATAGCCAATTGGTACCACGTTGTTAGCTAGCTAGCCAGGTAACATGACTAAACAAGGTTGATTGCTATCAAACCAAAAACGTGCGACCCGCAAGTAGTTTAAAACGGCCAGCGACAGGGTTTATAAAATGATATAAATTGGCGGTAGAAAGGGGAGAAGGTAGCACCGCTGGTTTGGGTTAGAAACGTGTGGTTTTCAGTGATGTAAAGGTCATGGCTGTCACTGTTTTTCCTCTACGGCAGTGGCATTCTGCCTAGTCCGACTGGCTTGTTCCTACAGGATAAAGTAAAAGGTACGTATCCACCTCCCTCCTGCTGCGAGCCGCTCCAATAATAAAACAAATGTAACAACAGAAAACGCTGTCTGTACAACGCAGCGTGCGATCACGGCTAATTAATATTAAAACTGACAGAGATGTGCAGAAAGAACAGACTGAGAGAAGCAGCTGAGTAGACTAAGGGCTGGTTAGGGGATGTGGGATGGCTGCTCACAGCTAAATAACATTAAAACTGATGGAGATGTGCAGAAAGAACAGACTGAGAGAAGCAGCTGAGTAGGGTTATGGCTGGTTAGGGGATGTGGATGGCTGCTCACAGCTAAATAACATTAAAACTGATGGAGATGTGCAGAAAGAACAGACTGAGAGAAGCAGCTGAGTAGACTAAGGGCTGGTTAGGGGATGTGGATGGCTGCTCACAGCTAAATAACATTAAAACTGATGGAGATGTGCAGAAAGAACAGACTGAGAGAAGCAGCTGAGTAGACTAAGGGCTGGTTAGGGGATGTGGATGGCTGCTCACAGCTAAATAACATTAAAACTGATAGAGATGTGCAGAAAGAACAGACTGAGAGAAGCAGCTGAGTAGACTAAGGGCTGGTTAGGGGATGTGGATGGCTGCTCACAGCTAAATAACATTAAAACTGATAGAGATGTGCAGAAAGAACAGACTGAGAGAAGCAGCTGAGGGCTGGTAGGGTTATGGCTACTATGGAGATGTGCAGAAAGAACAGACTGAGAGAAGCAGCTGAGTAGACCCCCATCCACATTAAAACTGATGGAGATGGAACAGTAGAAGCAGGAGTAGACTAGGGCTGGTTAGGGGATGTGGATGGCTTCACAGTTAACATTAAAACTGATAGAGATGTGCAGAAAGAACAGACTGAGAGAACATCACAGACAAACTGAGGGGATTGGATCCACTCACACAGACAACATTAAAACTGATGGAGATGTGCAGAAAGAACAGACAGAGAAGCAGCTGAGTAGACTAAGTTATGGCTGGTTAGGGGATGTGGATGGCTGCTCACAGCTAAATAACATTAAAACTGCAGAATACTGAGGAAGGCGCAGCAGCTAAATAACAAAACCTCAGGAGGCTGAAGAAGCAGCTGAGTAGACTAAGGGCTGGTTAGGGGATGTGGAAAGCTGCTCACAGCTAAATAACATTAAAACTTGGAGATGTGCAGAAAGAACAGATGCACATGTAGACTAAGGGCTGGTTAGGGGATGTGGAGAGCATCCTGATGGAGATGTGCAGAAAGGCTGAGTATACCGGCTGGTAGGGGATGTGGATGGCTGCTCACAGCTAAATAACATTAAAACTGATGGAGATGTGCAGAAAGAACAGACTGAGAGAAGCCAGGGCTGGGTAGCTGCTAAATAACATTAAAAGGATCTGAACAGACTGAGAGAAGCAGCTGATCAGGGCTGGTTAGGGGATGTGGATGGCTGCTCACAGCTAAAAACATTAAAACTGATGGAGATGTGCAGAAAGAACAGACTGAGACACCACCTGATGCTAGGGCAGGAAGGCCAGCTAAAGACATTAAAACTGATGGAGATCAGAAAGACAGATCAACCAGCTGAGTAGCTAAGGGCTGGTTAGGGGTTCACCTGCTGTCATTAAAACCAGAGATGTGCAGGAACAGACAGGTGCATCAAAGCTAAATAACATTAAAACTGGGACCGAGGGCTGGAGGGGATGTGGACTGAAAAACACATTAAAACTGATGGAGATGTGCAGAAAGAACAGACTGAGAAGCAGCCACCACTAACTGATGGAGATGTTGAGTGGCTGGATGGCTGCTCACAGCTAAATAACACTGTCAATGACACTGGATGGCTGCTCACAGACTCTACTCCAGCCACTTTAATCATGGATGGCTGGCTAAATAACATTAAAATGATGATGCAGGGACTGAGAGAAGAGAAGCTAAGGGCTGGTTAAGGGGATGTGGATGGCTGCTCACAGCTAAATAACATTATGTAATATATCACTAGCCACTTTAAACAGATGCTACCTTATATAGAAGCAGGATAGGGATTACTTCACCTAAATAACATTAAAACATGGAGATGTGCAGAAAGAACAGACTCAGGGCTATGCTAAATAACATTAAAACATAGACTGAGAGAAGCAGCGTTAGGGGATGTGGATGGCTGCTCACAGCTAAATAACATTAAAACTGATGGAGATGTGCAGAAAGAACAGACTGAGAGAAGCAGCTGAGTAGGGTTATGGCTGGTTAGGGGATGTGGATGGCTGCTCACAGCTAAATAACATTAAAACTGATGGAGATGTGCAGAAAGAACAGACTGAGAGCCAGCTTTAAGGGCTGGTTATGGGATGTGGATGGCTTTACAGCTAAATAACATTAAAACTGATAGAGATGCAGAAAGAACAGACTGAGAGAAGCAGCTATGTAGGGCTGGTTAGGGGATACTGCTCACAGCTAAATAACATTAAAACTGATGGAGATCAGACTGAGAGAAGCAGCTGTATGGCTGGTTAGGGGATGTGGATGGCTGCTCTGTACCAAACTCATTCAGAAATATCCTTATGTACATATTCTTTATCCCCTTACACTGGAGATGTGCAGAAAGAACAGACTAGCTTTTTTTTTTGGCTAAATAACATTAAAATTGTTAGTTGAGTAGGGTTATGGCTTGCTGCTCAGCTAAATAACATTACTGCATGGAGATGTGCAGGAACAACTAGAAGCACAAGCATTTGGCTGCTCACAGCTAAATAACATTAACATCTGACTAACCATAGGGGATGTGGATGTGACAAATAACATTAAAACTGATTTGCAGAAAGAACAGACTGAGAGAAGCAGCTTTGACTTTGGCTGGTTAGGGGATGTGGATGGCTGCTCACAGCTAAATAACATTAAAACTGATGGAGATGTGCAGAAAGAACAGACTGAGAGAAGCAGCTGAGTAGACTAAGGGCTGGTTATGGCTGGGGATGTGGATGGCTGCTCACAGCTAAATAACATTAAAACTGATGGAGATGTGCAGAAAGAACAGACTGAGAGAAGCAGCTGAGTAGACTAAGGGCTGGTTAGGGGATGTGGGATGGCTGCTCACAGCTAAATAACATTAAAACTGATGGAGATGTGCAGAAAGAACAGACTGAGAGAAGCAGCTGAGTAGACTAAGGGCTGGTTAGGGGATGTGGATGGCTGCTCACAGCTAAATAACATTAAAACTGATAGAGATGTGCAGAAAGAACAGACTGAGAGAAGCAGCTGAGTAGGGTTATGGCTGGTTAGGGGATGTGGATGGCTGCTCACAGCTAAATAACATTAAAACTGATGGAGATGTGCAGAAAGAACAGACTGAGAGAAGCAGCTGAGTAGACTAAGGGCTGGTTAGGGGATGTGGATGGCTGCTCACAGCTAAATAACATTAAAACTGATAGAGATGTGCAGAAAGAACAGACTGAGAGAAGCAGCTGAGTAGACTAAGGGCTGGTTAGGGGATGTGGATGGCTGCTCACAGCTAAATAACATTAAAACTGATGGAGATGTGCAGAAAGAACAGACTGAGAGAAGCAGCTGAGTAGGGTTATGGCTGGTTAGGGGATGTGGATGGCTGCTCACAGCTAAATAACATTAAAACTGATGGAGATGTGCAGAAAGAACAGACTGAGAGAAGCAGCTGAGTAGACTAAGGGCTGGTTAGGGGATGTGGGATGGCTGCTCACAGCTAAATAACATTAAAACTGATGGAGATGTGCAGAAAGAACAGACTGAGAGAAGCAGCTGAGTAGACTAAGGGCTGGTTACTGGGGATGTGGATGGCTGCTCACAGCTAAATAACATTAAAACTGATGGAGATGTGCAGAAAGAACAGACTGAGAGAAGCAGCTGAGTAGACTAAGGGCTGGTTAGGGGATGTGGATGGCTGCCACAGCTAAATAACATTAAAACTGATGGAGATGTGCAGAAAGAACAGACTGAGAGAAGCAGCTGAGTAGGGTTATGGCTGGTTAGGGGATGTGGATGGCTGCTCACAGCTAAATAACATTAAAACTGATGGAGATGTGCAGAAAGAACAGACTGAGAGAAGCAGCTGAGTAGTTAGGGCTGGTTAGGGGATGTGGATGGCTGCTCACAGCTAAATAACATTAAAACTGATGGAGATGTGCAGAAAGAACAGACTGAGAGAAGCAGCTGAGTAGACTAAGGGCTGGTTAGGGGATGTGGATGGCTGCTCACAGCTAAATAACATTAAAACTGATGGAGATGTGCAGAAAGAACAGACTGAGAGAAGCAGCTGAGTAGGGTTATGGCTGGTTAGGGGATGTGGATGGCTGCTCACAGCTAAATAACATTAAAACTGATGGAGATGTGCAGAAAGAACAGACTGAGAGAAGCAGCTGAGTAGACTAAGGGCTGGTGAGAGAAGCAGCTGAGTAGACTAAGGGCTGGTTAGGGGATGTGGATGGCTGCTCACAGCTAAATAACATTAAAACTGATAGAGATGTGCAGAAAGAACAGACTGAGAGAAGCAGCTGAGTAGACTAAGGGCTGGTTAGGGGATGTGGATGGCTGCTCACAGCTAAATAACATTAAAACTGATGGAGATGTGCAGAAAGAACAGACTGAGAGAAGCAGCTGAGTAGACTAAGGGCTGGTTAGGGGATGTGGATGGCTGCTCACAGCTAAATAACATTAAAACTGATGGAGATGTGCAGAAAGAACAGACTGAGAGAAGCAGCTGAGTAGGGTTATGGCTGGTTAGGGGATGTGGATGGCTGCTCACAGCTAAATAACATTAAAACTGATGGAGATGTGCAGAAAGAACAGACTGAGAGAAGCAGCTGAGTAGACTAAGGGCTGGTTAGGGGATGTGGATGGCTGCTCACAGCTAAATAACATTAAAACTGATGGAGATGTGCAGAAAGAACAGACTGAGAGAAGCAGCTGACATTAAAACTGATGGAGATGTGCAGAAAGAACAGACTGAGAGAAGCAGCTAGTAGACTAAGGGCTGGTTAGGGGATGTGGATGGCTGCTCACAGCTAAATAACATTAAAACTGATGGAGAGATGTGCAGAAAGAACAGACTGAGAGAAGCAGCTGAGTAGGGTTATGGCTGGTTAGGGGATGTGGATGGCTGCTCACAGCTAAATAACATTAAAACTGATGGAGATGTGCAGAAAGAACAGACTGAGAGAAGCAGCTGAGTAGACTAAGGGCTGGTTAGGGGATGTGGATGGCTGCTCACAGCTAAATAACATTAAAACTGATAGAGATGTGCAGAAAGAACAGACTGAGAGAAGCAGCTGAGTAGACTAAGGGCTGGTTAGGGGATGTGGGATGGCTGCTCACAGCTAAATAACATTAAAACTGATGGAGATGTGCAGAAAGAACAGACTGAGAGAAGCAGCTGAGTAGACTAAGGGCTGGTTAGGGGATGTGGATGGCTGCTCACAGCTAAATAACATTAAAACTGATAGAGATGTGCAGAAAGAACAGACTGAGAGAAGCAGCTGAGTAGACTAAGGGCTGGTTAGGGGATGTGGATGGCTGCTCACAGCTAAATAACATTAAAACTGATGGAGATGTGCAGAAAGAACAGACTGAGAGAAGCAGCTGAGTAGACTTAGGGCTGGTTAGGGGATGTGGATGGCTGCTCACAGCTAAATAACATTAAAACTGATGGAGATGTGCAGAAAGAACAGACTGAGAGAAGCAGCTGAGTAGACTTATGGCTGGTTAGGGGATGTGGATGGCTGCTCACAGCTAAATAACATTAAAACTGATGGAGATGTGCAGAAAGAACAGACTGAGAGAAGCAGCTGAGTAGACTAAGGGCTGGTTAGGGGATGTGGATGGCTGCTCACAGCTAAATAACATTAAAACTGATGGAGATGTGCAGAAAGAACAGACTGAGAGAAGCAGCTGAGTAGACTAAGGGCTGGTTAGGGGATGTGGATGGCTGCTCACAGCTAAATAACATTAAAACTGATGGAGATGTGCAGAAAGAACAGACTGAGAGAAGCAGCTGAGTAGACTAAGGGCTGGTTAGGGGATGTGGATGGCTGCTCACAGCTAAATAACATTAAAACTGATGGAGATGTGCAGAAAGAACAGACTGAGAGAAGCAGCTGAGTAGGGTTATGGCTGGTTAGGGGATGTGGATGGCTGCTCACAGCTAAATAACATTAAAACTGATGGAGATGTGCAGAAAGAACAGACTGAGAGAAGCAGCTGAGTAGACTAAGGGCTGGTTAGGGGATGTGGATGGCTGCTCACAGCTAAATAACATTAAAACTGATGGAGATGTGCAGAAAGAACAGACTGAGAGAAGCAGCTGAGTAGGGTTATGGCTGGTTAGGGGATGTGGATGGCTGCTCACAGCTAAATAACATTAAAACTGATAGAGATGTGCAGAAAGAACAGACTGAGAGAAGCAGCTGAGTGGACTAAGGGCTGGTTAGGGGATGTGGGATGGCTGCTCACAGCTAAATAACATTAAAACTGATGGAGATGTGCAGAAAGAACAGACAGAGAAGCAGCTGAGTAGACTAAGGGCTGGTTAGGGGATGTGGATGGCTGCTCACAGCTAAATAACATTAAAACTGATAGAGATGTGCAGAAAGAACAGACTGAGAGAAGCAGCTGAGTAGGGTTATGGCTGGTTAGGGGATGTGGATGGCTGCTCACAGCTAAATAACATTAAAACTGATAGAGATGTGCAGAAAGAACAGACTGAGAGAAGCAGCTGAGTAGACTAAGGGCTGGTTAGGGGATGTGGATGGCTGCTCACAGCTAAATAACATTAAAACTGATGGAGATGTGCAGAAAGAACAGACTGAGAGAAGCAGCTGAGTAGGGTTATGGCTGGTTAGGGGATGTGGGATGGCTGCTCACAGTTGTCACACCTTATATTGGATGAAACACTCATTCTGATATGAAATATCTGACATCACGCTCTACACTGGTATTTGTAGACCGCGTAGGGATGCATTCTGTGCTCAGTCATGAACGTGTATATCAGAAATATACACCACTTTATTTCGTGATCACACGGGGGAGAAGATCGTTAGCCTACTCTTCAGACAGGGTCAGGGTTAGGGGTATTTGCAGAACGAAAGGTGATGCATTCTGTGCTCAGTCATGAACGTGGATATCAGAAAGATACACCATTATATTTAGTGATCACATGGGAGAAAATCTGTTCACGTGTCTCTCTGATTGGTCAATGGGCGATACAGTCTTGGGTCTGCGCACTTTTTACGGATCTACACGATTCATGTGGATGACCTTTTTAGACATCCAAACAGCAAATTTTGCCTAAAAGTGATGAGTTTGCAACCCTGCAACTGTATAACAAGGGCTTGCTACACACTAGTGTTGTTCATATCTTCCTGTATCTGTCACAAAAAAAGAATGAGACCACTGCCTTGAAAAGCTCTCAGATTCTACTGAGTAAAAAAAGTGAAACACTCATTGATAATGTCATTCACATACTTGGAGACATTTCCCACCACGATGGTCTTCTTTATGTAGAGCCTGGAAGCCTCATCTCCTGTAGTGTGGTAGGTCACCCTCTGCTCCCCCCCGTCTGAGGACAGCACACCTGACGATGGGACGCCAAACGTGTCCTACAACAAAGGAGACAGTCATAGTATTAATGTTAGATGGTGTATCAGAAGCCTTTTACCTCTGCAGTAATAATCATGAGGGTCATCATATGACTGCCTTCCCAAGGGTGCGTCTCAATAATCTACAGTGCCCCCTCTCTTCAGCTCCTTTGCCTCATCTGCATAGGTCTGAAAAGACAGGATGGGTGAATGCAATTTGCTTATAGGGTTTTCAGATCAGTACAGATGAAGGAAAGGAGACGGGGAGAGGAAGCCACTTCAGACTCCAGAGTCCACTCACCTTCCCTGTGTTGCGGCCCGGCCTGCGCTCCTGCCTGCCCCTGTCCTCTCTCCAGGCCCCCTCCCCGTCCCTATCCGGCCCCTCACCCTGTTGGGACAGTGACTCAGACTCCGAGGGCCCCAGGGAGTGGGCGTCCGAGCCCTGGTTGAGAGGGGAGGAGGAGCGGGAGGGTGACTCCAGGAAACGCTTGATGGCCGGGTGGTTCAGCACCGCCGGGTCGCTCTTGGATGCCTGCTGGTAAACGTAGGAAAGGAGAGGAAGTTGTAGGATTTATAGTTGTTGAATACAAAGTGGGTACAAATAAGAAATTAGACTTAAAACAACCTTACCTCTTGGAGCTTGGGCACCCCAGCGTTGGCATAGTAATTGGCCACGATACAGGCTCTGAGCTTGTCCATCATTCGCCTGGCCTCATTCAGACGCTGTAACAGACAAATGAACAGCAACACTGAAACTTTCTCCTGCAGTATAAAGGGTGGAATTGATCTGGCAAATGGATGACTGCTGCCCTTGAGCAAGGCCCTTAACCGCACAACCTGCTCTCCATCCAGGGGCGCTGCACTGCGGCTTGACCATGCGCTCGTCTCAACTGAATGTGTGATGTGTGCTGTCTGAGGGTGTTAAGAATGGAGAAGACACATTTCCATTGTTCTCTGTAACATATGGACAATAAAGCAGTATTGTATTAGAGCTGGGAGATATGGAAAAAATTCGTATCGCAATAAATGTAACTATTTTGCTTGATACCAACAAATACAACACACTATTTTTTATGGACAGTTACTACTTTGCATTAGCGGCAGGGTCTAGACAATTTTTTTCCAGTGCCAAGTAAGACAACTGAGATGGTAGCCTATGACTCAAAAGGTAAGCTATTGCATCTAACATATCCAGGAAAAACATGATTGATATTTGGATATGCAACCTGTCTAAACAGGATCCAAAATGATCCAACTTATTTCTGGCTCTGCGGAGATGAATTGTCCGACATCTTAGTGCATATTGACCTAGGCTACACCTATTATTCACCACCTGAGGAAGTGGGAACTCTTTAGATAGGTTGATTACTCGAAATATGATCTTGTTGCTAGATAGCCATGTAAGCTAATTGATTCATCTATCAATAAATACAATGTCTGACAAAAACTTTCAAGCACTGGGCCTAGGCTAACTGATGTAGGCCTATTACCGACAAATGGCATGCTCTGCTCAGCTCCGCGGGCATATCAACACCATGCTACATAGCCTACTCAGGTAGTAAAGTGGTACCATGTAGGGTTGGCCGATATTACAATAACATTGTCTATCGACAATGATTGACGGCCATCGTCGATGGTGACGACACTGTGATGTGATCGTTACTCATTGTGTATTATTTTCTATATTTTTCTCTCTGCATTGTTGAGAATGGCCCGTGAGTATTTCACTGTTAGGCTACCTGTTGTTTACAAAGAAAATGTGGATTTGAACTTGACTGAGTCTCGCAGCGCACAAGTGACATTGTGAGTAATTTGCCTATTCCTATTTGCTGTAGCCTATTTCAATAAATGTGCTATAGAGATTTGCAAAAAAAACACACAAAAGACTGTTGTTTTCATGTCATTATGGGGTATTGTGTGTAGACTGATAAGGAAAATGTTTGATTTAATCCATTTTAGAATAAGGCTGTAAGGTAACAAAATGTGGAAAAAGTGAAGGGGTCTGAATACTTTCCAAGTGCACCGTATACCCTTAATCCTCCCCCCCCAAAAATACACTCCTCTCTTCACCATACTGAGCAGCACCCTAACCAAACCCTTACCCTAAACCGGGATGGTATCCTAACCCCACACTGGGTTCATATCCAAATCCCAACCCTCCCCATACACTAACACAACACACTCTTTCCCCCTCTTTGAAAAGTACTGTATAAGTCCAATGTATTATTATTACCATAATTATTATTATATATCACTATGTTTTAAGGGTACATAATCACGATAGGACAAAGGTTGACATCGCCCAGCCCTAGTACCATGAACTCAATATTAACAGGTGAGAAATACAGTTGAAGTCAGAAGTTTACATACACTTAGGTTGGAGTCATTAAAACTAGTTTTTCAACCACTCCACAAATGTTTTGTTAACAAACTATAGTTTTGGCAAGTTGGTTAGGACATCTACTTTGTGCAAGACACAAGTAATTTTTCCAACAATTGTTTACAGACAGGTTATTTCACTTATAATTCACTGTATCACAATACCAGTGGGTCAGAAGTTTACATACACTAAGTTGACTGTGCCTTTAAACAGCTTGGAAAATTCCAGAAAATGATAGCATGGCTTTCATTTTCATGATAGGCTAATTGACATCATTTGAGTCAATTGGAAGTGTACCTGTGGATGTATTTCAAGGCCTACCTTCAACCTCAGTGCCTCTTTGCTTGACATCATGGGAAATTCAAAAGAAATCAGCCAAGACCTCAGAAAACAAATGGTAGACCTCCACAAGTCTGGTTCATCCTCGGGAGCAATTTCCAAACGCCTGAAGGTACCACGTTAATTTGTACAAACAATAGTACGCAAGTATAAACACCATGGGACCACACAGCCGTCATTCCGCTCAGGAAGGAGATTTTTGTCTCCTAGAGATGAACGTACTTTGGTGCGAAATGTGCAAATCAATCCCAGAACAACAGCAAAGGACCTTGTGAAGATGCTGGAGGAAACAGGTACAAACGTATCTATATCCACAGTAAAACGACTCCTATATCGACATAACCTGAATGGCTGCTCAGCAAGGAAGAAGCCACTGCTCCAAAACCGGCATAAAAAAGCCAGACTACGGTTTGCAACTGCACATGGGGACAAAGATAGTAGTTTTTGGAGAAATGTCCTCTGGTCTGATGAAACTAAAATAGAACTGTTTGGCCATAATGTCCATCGTTATGTTTGGAGGAAAAAGGGGGAGGCTTGCAAGCCGAAGAACACCATCCAAACCGTGAAGCACGGGGGTGGCAGCATCATGTTGTGGGGGTGCTTTGCTGCAGGAGGGACTGGTGCACTTCACAAAATAGATGGCATCATGAGGTAGGAAAATGATGTTATGGAAGTTAAAGCTTGGTCGTAAATGGGTCTTCCAAATGGACAATGACCCAAAGCATACTTCCAAAATGGCTTAAGGACAACAAAGTCAAGGCATTGGAGTGGCCATCACAAAGCCCTGACCTCAATCCTATAGAAAATTTGTGGGCAGAACTGAAAGAGCGTGTGCGAGCAAGGAGGCCTACAAACCTGACTCAGTGACATCAGCTCTGTCAGGAGGAATGTGCCAAAATTCACCCAACTTATTGTGGGAAGCTTGTGGAAGGCTACCCGAAACATTTGACCCAAGTTAAACAATTTAAAGGAAATGGTACCAAATACTAATTGAGTGTATGTAAACTTCTGACCCACTGGGAATGTGATTAAATAAATAAAAGCTGAAATAAATCATTCTCTCTCCTATTATTCTGACATTTCACATTCTTAAAATAAAGTGGTGATCCTAACTGAAAAAAGATAGGGAACTTTTACTAGGATTAAATGTCCGGAATTGTGAAAAACGGAGTTGAAATGTATTTGGCTTAGGTGTATGTAAGCTTCCGACTTCAACTGTACATGATATACTCACAGAAAGCTGTGCCTCTACTCTCTCTAACTAGAACAGTAGTTGCCTTGAAAAATGTATTTTTCCCAATGCATCTCTCCCTCCTCTTCTGTGCGCACAGTGGGGAGAGGAAGTGAGAGTGGCTTGCTCACACAGCAGCCAAAACAGGGACAGGCAGATAATTTCATAGCAGGAATCAGCATAATGCATAGGCTATTAATGTTGACCAAATTATGGTTGTGGAACAATCTACAGGAACGTTGGACAGCAAAATCACTGTAAATTACTGAGCAAAATGCTTTGGTAAGTGAAGGTGATTTCGGTGTCAGTAATTTTTGGTTTATCATCCCAGCTCTATATTGTACATTGTAATTACACACAATTAAAGGTAATAAACATGAAAACAGAGTGTTTGTCTTTGCATGCATTTAAGGTGTTCGTACTTTTGTACCCTCATGGTTCTGATATGATTCATGTATGGTGACATGATACTCATTCAGTAGATGAGGTTAACAGTTACCTGTCCGATCACTTCGATCTCATGTTCTTTGTTCTTCATCTCCAAAGAGAACTGGTCTTTGATAATGGCCTCAATCTTCTGCACCGTAGCTTCCCTCGCTGGCAAGTTTCAAAAAAGTATGAAAACGCAGACAGAGTGAGCTAGGTCACATGTTAGCATCATCCTAAAGATACTGTGAACCAGCAATTGTCCATACAGCCTAAGTTCACAAGTACAGGAAGGCTTTAATAGTACAATAGCATGGGTTGTTGAACTTCCAGTCTTACCATTTTGTTCCACTACTTTGTGTCGCTTGTTCTCCTGAACCTGTGAGATGTCTTCATAGTCTGGGTCCTTGTCTTCAATCTTCCTCTTGATGCCCGACATGATTGACTGAGAGATAGAGATAGACAACGGCAATGTGTAAATTCAACCGCTGTGCTCTGGTAACCATGTCCCTGTTGCTTGCTCTATGATATATGCTAGATATATTTATCACTAACTAAAATGGAGAAGATGCTGGCAGTAAAGCTTTTTATCTTGTAGCAGCAACAATTGCTGAGTTCTCAATATTATTCCAGGTAATCAAATAACAACCTAGCTTGTTATAAGTTTATTACATTTCCCTAAATGGTATTTGTGCAGTTCACAAACAATATTGTATGAAATCACTGCACCTGCTAGCCTAGCATGTCAGCTAGCATAATATGTCAAAAGGGGAATAAGTGCTAACAGAAAATAAAAAACATTGCCCGTTTCCAACAACAAACCCCACAAAACATGGCATTCTATTGAATGGTTATAGATTTTTACCTTTGCTAAATTATATGTACAGTGGCTAGCTAGATGTTATAATGTAGCATATATCTAGCTAGTTAGCTAGCTAACTAGCTAGCCAGCCATCTAACTGGAGATCTATGCAAAAATGTAGCATTAAGCATAGCTATGTAGGTGCTAAATGCTAGCTAGCATAACATGGAGCAAGTCGGATCACTCTGCTACTCGACCCTGATGTCTAGAAAGGCCTTTGAACTACAGTAACGACGTTATTAGCGAGCAGCTAGCTAGCATTGTGTCGTGGTACACCAGTGATTTGTGAAAACACTTTGCTACCAAACTTGACAATGCAGTCATCTATGGTACATTAAGCCATTACGATAACATTATATTGGAATAGTTTACCCACTCTCACAACATACCCCAATGTTCGACAGTTTACCCTACCTCACGCTCGTGGTGCAGGAACTGGGAGGCGTGCTGGAGAAAGTTGCTAGCAGGCTAACTAGCTAGCTGAACGTGTGTTGTGATTCTGTTTGCAAGCAAGCCGATACGCCCGCTTCTGTAGTTTAATAATTACTTTTCTGCGGACGTTGCTATATAAAGTGAGTTTTCATTCAAAGCTAGCTATCTATGTTTGTTAATGTTTTGCTTGGTTTGTAGAGTCTCGAGCTAGCCCCATGGCATTCGCCTGCAAACAGATGGGCCTTGCGATTCCTGCGATGAACCAGAGGGGTGCACTAGAAAACAGAATCATAATCCAGACTGCACTGAATACAGTGACCTGCCTTACACTACAGTATCCTTATAATAATTTAACTTCAAACTGAAGAAATAGGGAAATAATGTAACTAATGTCATAAAACACATCACACACAATCAAGAAGTTATTGAAAAATCTTTACTTTTCTTGTTGGCCCTTTGCTTTCCCTCAAAAGACGCAGTCAGCTTTACCCACTTCAAATAGTTTGTAAACACACTATACAGTGGCCAAGGGTTTCTAATGTCAAGACCATATCCTACTTGATTTATTTGTTTATCAAATAGAAAACAATCTGGCTTGTTCCACATCTGTTTGGTACAGTAACCCTAACAATATTGTATAAATATGCCCTGAAACAGTGCATGTGGGTGAGATGAGATGTGAGAAGAATTGCAAACTGGTGCCAAATGTCTGCATCACATACTGAATTTATTAGATCACACAGTCAGGTTAATTGTAAAGATGTCATAGATACAAATTGATCTTCATAAACCTTTGAGACACTGTTTTTAAAAATGTCTGAGGTTTTGATGTAATGCCTCAACATTAGAATACAAATAAAAGGAATTGAATCCTGGGCAATAGTGGTATGCATATTTTAAATAATAATAATCTGTAATCCCAACATGTTTCAAACTGCCACTATTGTCCTTGTTCCCAATAACTCCAAGGTAACCTGCCTAAATGACTATCTGTGATCTGTAATTATGAAGTGCTTCGAAAGGCTCGTCATGACACACATCAACACCATCATCTTAGACACCCTGGACCCACTCCAATTCGCACACTGCCCCAACAGATCCACAGCCAACCTCCAGACTGCCAGCACAACAGATGGTTCCCCATGAGAGTAAACATCCGTTAAGTGAAACATCATCTTGGTTTAGCAACAAATGCGTTCACATGTGTAGCCTATGTGAAATTGCCAAGAACAAACCAGAAACCCATGAATAAAGTATGAAGCCACAATAAACGTTTTCCAAAGTAGTGAAATTATTCTCCAGAATATTGATGTATTTAGCATCCTTGTTGTTGTTTAGTTGTTTTCAGATGTACAGTGCATTTGGAAAGTATTCAGACCCCTTCGGCTTTTCCACATTTTGTTACGTTACAGCCTTATTCTAAAATGGATTAAATAGTTAGTTTTTTTCTCTCATCAATCTACAAGCAATGCCCCATAAATAAAAAGCAAAAACAGTTGTTGTTTTTTAATTATAAAAAATAAAACACTGAAATATCACATTTACATAAATATTCAGACCCTTTACTCAGTACTTTGTTGAAGCACCTTTGTCAGCGATTACAGCCTTGAGTCTTCTTGGTTATGACACTTCAAGCTTGGCACACCTGTATTTGGGGAGTTTCTCCATTCTTCTCTTCAGACCCTCTCAAGCTCTGTCATGTTGGATGGGGAGCGTTGCTGCATAGCTATTTTCAGGTCTCTCCAGAGATGTTCGATCAGGTTCAAGTACGGGCTCTGGCTGGGAACTCAAGGACATTCAGAGACTTGTCCCGAAGCCACTCCTGCATTGTCTTGGCTGTGTGCTTAGGGTCGTTGTCCTGTTGGAAGGTGAACCTTCGCCCCAGTCTGAGGTCCTGAGCGCTCTAAAGTAGGCTTTCATCATGAATCTCTCTGTACTTTGCTAATTTAATCTTTCCCCGATCCTGACTAGTCTCCCAGTCCCTGACACTGAAAAACACCCCCACAGCATGATGCTGCCACCCCCACCTTCTGGAAGGTTATCCTATCTTCACAGAGGAACTCTGGAGCTCTGTCAGGGTGACCATCAGGTTCTCCCCAGATCTGTGCATCAACAGAATCTTGTCTCGGAGCTCTACAGACAATTATTTTGACCTCATGGATTGGTTTTTGCTCGGAAATGCACTGTCAACTTATAGAGACAGGTGTGTGCCTTTCCAAATCATGTTCAATCAATTGAATTTGGAGGCGAAAGAAACACACACCTGTTACGGTGAGGTGCTGGCTAGCGGAGTAGAATACTTGAAAAAGATAAGGAGAGACGCACACTCTAGAAGCTCAGACGCAATAATTTAACAATCTCTAACCAATGTTTTGACAGACAAGCTGTCTATACTCTGATGAAGACAGTTTGTCTGTCAAAACATTGGTTATTAGGTTATTCAATTATTGCATCTGAGCTCCTAGAGTGTGCAGCTCTCTTTTTATTTTTCAATCAATTCACTTTACCACAGGTGGTCTCCAGTCAAGTTGTAGAAACACCAAGACGATCAATGGAAACAGGATGCACCGAGCTCAATTTCGAGTATCATAGGAAAGGTTCTGAATACTTATGTAAATAACATTTATGTTTTTATTTGTAATACATTTGCAACGATTTCTAAAAACCTGTTTTTGCTCTGTCATTATGGGGCAATGTGTGTAGATTGATGAGTAAAAACAATTATTTATTCCATTTTAGAATAAGGCCGTTGTCACACCCTGATCTGTTTCACCTGTCTTTGTGATTGTCTCCACCCCCCTCCAGGTATTGCCCATCTTCCCCATTATCCGCTGTGCATTTATACCTGTGTTCTCTGTTTATCTGTTGCCAGTTTGTTTTGTTTCGTCAAGCCTACCAGTGTTTTTCCCTCTGTTCCTGTCTCTCGATTGTTCCTGTTTTCCCGTTTTTTTCTGCCTGCCCTGAGCCTGCCTGCCGTCCTCTACCTTTAACCCACCTATCTGGATAACTGAACTCTGCCTACCCTGAGCCTGCCTGTCGTCCTGTACCTTTATCCCACCTATCTGGATAACTGAACTCTGCCTACCCTGAGCCTGCCTGCCGTCCTGTACCTTTAACCCACCTATCTGGATAACTGAACTCTGCCTACCCTGAGCCTGCCTGCCGTCCTGTACCTTTACCCCACCTATCTGGATAACTGCCATCCTCTACCTTTAACCCAATCTTACTGCCTACCCTGAGCCTGCAGCCTGCCTGTACCCCACCTATCTGGATTACTGACCTCTCTACCCCTGTACCCCCACCTGTCTGGATTACTGACCCCGCCCCCTGAGCCTGCTATCCTCTACCTTTAACCCACCTATCTGGATTACTGACCCCTGCCTACCCTGAGCCTGCAGTCCTCTACCTGTACCCCACCTATCTGGATTACTGACCTCTGCCTACCCTGAGTCTGCCTGCCGTCCTCTACCTTTAACCCACCTATCTGGATCACTGAACTCTGCCTACCCTGATTCTGCTTGCCGTCCTCTACCTTTAACCCTCCTATCTGGATTACTGAACTCTGCCTTCCCTGAGTCTGCCTGCCGTCCTGTACCATTAACCCACCTGTCCGGATTACTGTCCCCTGCCTACCCTTGACCTGTCGGATAAACTGTTGTTAGTTCGACGTTCCTGCATCTGGGACTTACCTGAAACATTATAGCAGTAACGTAACACAATGTGTAAAGAGTCAAACAGTCTGAATGCTTTCCAAATGCACTGTATTTTGCTGTCAGAATGTGATTGAAATGTGATAAGGCATTTCCGTGTAACTTCTCCCCTAGGCAACTTCCCTTAGATGATTGACAGGTAAACACCACTGTAATAGCCTGTATAGTGTTTAATACTAGTGTAATTCCTCTGCTCCAGTCTGTAGGTAAGTGGGGGTGGTAGTCAGGCAGGTAAATATCTTTACATTATTCTGATCACTGTGCTTATAAGACAGCATAGTTTCACACTTCCAACATGTATGGCTTGTTTTATCTACTACATTTGCACTATACCATAGTATTGCTGCCACTGATGTTTTTAAACTATGGTATGTTATACAGTGGGGCAAAAAAGTATTTAGTCAGCCACCAATTGTGCAAGTTCTCCCACTTAAAAAGATGTGAGAGGCCTGTAATTTTCATCATAGGTACACTTCAACTATGACAGACAAAATGAGAAAAAAAATCCAGAAAATCACATTGTAGGATTTTTAATGAATTTATTTGCAAATTATGGTGGAAAATAAGTATTTGGTCAATAACAAAAGTTTCTCAATACTTTGTTATATACTCTTTGTTGGCAATGACAGAGGTCAAACGTTTTCTGTAAGTCTTCACAAGGTTTTCACACACTGTTGCTGGTATTTTGGCCCATTCCTCCATGCAGATCTCCTCTAGAGCAGTGATGTTTTGTGGCTGTTGCTGGGTAACACGGACTTTCAACTCCCTCCAAAGATTTTCTATGGGGTTGAGATCTGGAGACTGGCTAGGCCACTCCAGGACCTTGAAATGCTTCTTACGAAGCCACTCCTTCATTGCCCGGGCGGTGTGTTTGGGATCATTGTCATGCTGAAAGACCCAGCCACGTTTCATCTTCAATGCCCTTGCTGATGGAAGGAGGTTTTCACTCAAAATCTCACGATACATGGCCCCATTCATTCTTTCCTTTATACGGATCAGTCGTCCTGGCAGAAAAACAGCCCCAAAGCATGATGTTTCCACCTCCATGCTTCACAGTAGGTATGGTGTTCTTTGGATGCAACTCAGCATTCTTTGTCCTCCAAACACGACGAGTTGAGTTTTTACCAAAAAGTTATATTTTGGTTTCATCTGACCATATGACATTCTCCCAATCTTCTTCTGGATCATCCAAATGCTCTCTAGCAAACTTCAGACGGGCCTGGACATGTACTGGCTTAAGTAGGGGGACACGTCTGGCACTGCAGGATTTGAGTCCCTTGCGGCGTAGTGTGTTACTGATGGTAGGCTTTGTTACTTTGGTCCCAGCTCTCTGCAGGTCATTCACTAGGTCCCCCCTTGTAATTCTGGGATTTTTGCTCACCGTTCTTGTGATCATTTTGACCCCACGGGGCGAGATCTTGCGTGGAGCCCCAGATCGAGGGAGATTATCAGTGGTCTTGTATGTCTTCCATTTCCTAATAATTGCTCCCACAGTTGATTTCTTCAAACCAAGCTGCTTACCTATTGCAGATTCAGTCTTCCCAGCCTGGTGCAGGTCTACAATTTTGTTTCTGGTGTCCTTTGACAGCTCTTTGGTCTTGGCCATAGTGGAGTTTGGAGTGTGACTGTTTGAGGTTGTGGACAGGTGTCTTTTAAACTGATAACAAGTTCAAACAGGTGCCATTAATACAGGTAACGAGTGGAGGACAGAGGAGCCTCTTAAAGAAGAAGTTACAGGTCTGTGAGAGCCAGAAATCTTGCTTGTTTGTAGGTGACCAAATACTTATTTTCCACCATAATTTGCAAATAAATTAATTAAAAATCCTACAATGTGATTTTCTGGATTTTTTTTCTCATTTTGTCTGTCATAGTTGAAGTGTACCTATGATGAAAATTACAGACCTCTCTCATCTTTTTAAGTGGGAGAACTTGCACAATTGGTGCCTGACTAAATACTTTTTTGTCCCACTGTATTGTATTGCAATATGTCATAAGAACTGCACACCACGTTCAGTATAGAGAATAACTTTATTGATGCTTCATTTACACAAGCCAGCAATTACAGTCCGACATACTATAGCTCAGACAGTCCACACTGATTTTCAGAAGAAACAGAAGAACCAAGGCGAAAGAGAGATTTGAATATCACATCATACATAATTTAATGTAATGTTGTTTCCTTAATATCAGAAAGACAGATTTTAATCCAATATTGTCTTATTCCAGGCACAAAGGATTGCATTCTCTAGGTGGAACTAGCCCTCATCTTGTACACAAGTACTGTAGGCTATACAAATTCATCAATCCATAGCTCAAATCCAGGGTTCCCATGAAAGCAAGTTCAAAACATCACCTTAGGGATTTGATCTGGGCCAAATGCCTAACTCTGCATTTACATCATTCAATCACTTCTCCCCTTGAGAGTCATCCAATATAGAGCAGACGACTTACCTGTGGCAGACTGTCAAAAACAAGCATCACTCATCAACAACACACACAATCCCAGCATTCGCCACCACAACAAGAAACAACAAGTCTCTCTCGCTCAACAAAACACTGGAATGCAGATTAAGCGAACATGCCTCACATTTTCTTTCACTTTGATTTATTTAGTAAAAACATAATTGAGAAACAAAACAGTTCCTTACCCTTGACCCAATAACGTAGTGCATGTTCCTCTACCCCCCTCTTTCTCTCCCTGTGTTGATCTTGATCTGACATATTATAGTTGTGCTATTTGTGGGGACCCACAGCAATAGCAGGCAGACCAGTACGAGGCGCTGACAGGCTCCATTCACCCCACTCACATACGTCACATGAAAGCAAATAGCATTTACTGATACAGTAATAAAAGGAAATTTTAAAAAATCATATTTACATTGTGATATAATAGTAAAAGAACACAATTGGGGCTCTCGGATACAAAAAAAAACAGCAAAAAGACACAAACCACATGCAAACAAGGATGACAGAACATTTGAATAAAAATGTGGCAAAGAGAAGGCCTCAACGTCACCGTATCACAGCAATACATCAATTCACAGCAATTCATCTCTTATTCTAACGACACAAAAGTAAAAGGTGACTTTTACTGACCAGAATCAAGACTTACAATTACTACTATCACACCTGCCAATCAATCATATCCTATGAGTTAATACACAGGTGTCAGCTCGGTAAAGCCAACGGCACACACACACCTGGAGGTTTCCATGGTTACCCCGAGCTACATTGTGTACATGAGCTATACATTGTATGAGTATACAGGTGAGAGGTGCCATTGTCTATGTATGGCACAGAGTTCTATAGAATTTGCATATATGAGGCAAGGCCACTGGGTAAGCAGCACAATAGTAAACAGACTGTTATGATATAAAGCTATAACTGGTTTACATATAATAAAAATCACCCAATATACCACTCACTTATAACAGTCTTTGAGATTTCATCTACTAAGGCATCTGATATCTAGTGCTGTTTCTAGGCACACGCGACATAAGCGGCCACTATTGGGCCCCCAACCCATGGCAAAATGTGTAGAACTGCATGAAATTTGCTTTAATAATGCAACATTTGCTCTCTGCAAACCAAATCTCGCTTTGGGCCCCCAAAATGCTAGAAAACGGCCCTGCTGATATTGACTAAATCACCCACACACCCAACATCCAAACCAACTATCTAAACTCTATGTAGCAACAAGCACACCACCAAGCACAAGGTATAAAATCAGCACACATATCCAAAGTCAAAAAGACAAATATAATTTAATAAATTGAACAACAACAAAAAAATCAGTGTGTGTGTGTGTGTGTGTGTAGCAAAGATTCAAGGGAATTATGATGAAAGTGTCAGTGATAAGAGGTAGGATATGAGAAGAGGAAAGAGATGATATGGAAAGAGTAAGTAAGGGAACCTCTAACAGGAAAAGGAAATAGGAGTCAGCGGAATCAGAGTTCAGACCACAGCAGGAGGTAGCTTCCTAAAATGAATGTCATTTGAAATTAGTGGCAATGAGACAAAAGAAGACAATGAAAATAAGACGTTTCGTTCTATTTGGACATGGCTTCTGTTTTTGGATTAGCATAGGCCAGCTTGTTTTGTTTTATACCAAACAATCACTGCTTAACGACATATACAATTGAAGTCATGGAACCACATTCCTACCCTCTGGCAACCAGGTGCTTGATACATTCCATGATACTGTTCCAATTTCCATGATACTATCAAGTGGTTACGAAGAAAGAGGAGGCCATTTTAAGATGGTTGGAATGCATATTGCCTTTTAAAACTGGGTTCTAAGAATTACTGTACCACCCCTTGTCAATCAGTGGCAGATTCCTATGAATTTCTCTCAAGTCTGAATCAAAGCTTTCCTGTTCACTATCACAATTCACTATCTGTCAGTACTTGTCCACCTGAACACCTAAAGATGAAGGAGATAATCTCTAAAAGCAACACTTTGTTTCATCCACTATCACGACTCCCTATCTGTCCATCAAAGATTGTGATCTTTGATGTGCAGATATAGACTATCTCTGGTTCTTAGGAAGAGGAGATGCTGCTAGGCATGTCTAGGGCTGTTACAGTGACCATATTACCGCTGTTCACAAGTCATGACCACAGTCAAATTCCACGTGACTGTATTGTCACGGTAACTAGGCTTCTCCAAAACTGCGCTCTGATGCTGCTGGTGGTCATTAGTAGCCTACCAAACTTGCTAACTGCCTGGTACTCAGCACTATATTGTCACTATAATCACTCTAACATCAATGCAAATGTGATTGGAAAATCAAATCAAACACTTCATGAGAGACCATGAGCTCACGTTGCGCAACATTTCTATAGGCTATGCAATTGTGTGAGAAAACAGAGTGATGGCTTCTCCTAAAAAGAGGAGGCTCCCATCGGTTTTCTATAGACTAGGCCTACTAAATGTATTTCTCAACCTTCCTAATATTAACCACAATGCTTATCTTTACAACAGGAGTACAGCCTACCCGGCAGGCATGAAAATTAACCAGGGGAAAAGAGTCCTCCATTCGCTATTTAACTGCATAGATGACACATATTTTTTCCCCTGCCCCTGTTCTGAGACAAGTGTATGATAATGGTTCATTCAAAATCAAAACTAATTTCACACATATATTATTAAGTATATGTACAGTAAAGACAAAAATTAAGAATAGTCTGATAACAAATTAAGAATAGTCTGATAACAATATTATCACTTGTGAATGGTGTATTATCACTTGTGAATGATGCCCAGTGTGTCCAGTAAGACAAGAAACAGTGTATGCCTTTTTTTGGCGACTTTTTCAAATCATAGTCGCACACCTAATGTAGCCTAGCCCATAGGCCTATATGTTTTGATAAGGTTAGTATTACAACTCAAGTGGTCCTATAACTTCTTAGAATTAAGCACATGAATCCCCTTTACAACCGGCGTGGAGAATAACTGACATACATAGGCTGCTTGTGAGTTCCAAGTTTGGGGAAGATAATAAAGCATTACAATCATAATCACATTTGCGGTCCCTTTTGAGAATGGTGGTTTCTTCATATCATGTTTCTTTAGACCTGTCTAAAATAAATTATGGATTAATTGTGAAGGTGTAGGCCATATTAAATGGATTTCTTATGACTTAAAAAAATGTATATATTCCAAAGGTCTGCATTAGTGGCTCGTAGGCTATGAGTGGAAGCCAGGAGATGCTAAATGTGTTTATGTTAATTAACGGTTAATTACCATGACACCGGCAGTTATTTGCTTGAAAATCACCGGCCGACAAAATGTCATGACCGCCACAACCCTGGCGCATGTCTGCCTGCTCTGATCTGATCCTGCCACGGGCTCCATGAAGGCTCTATCTAAACACAGACATAGTGGTGTCTGGAGGCATACCAGCCAGTCTATGGTTTGGTTTTCCATTGAACAACCACCCTAACAAAGTCAGCTGGCAGGCATAGATGGATCTGGAGTAGCATAGCAGGAATACCACAATACCAGCACCAGAGTGTTGCTTCATGGGACAATAAGGAAACAAGTGAAACTGAAACTGGGGCTGTGGTCTGAATTTCTAAATTAGTTGCTTCTTGAGAGGAAAAAAAAGGGTTGACAGTGTGTGCATGTCTATCTGCACCCTTTTTAGAGAGCGTGTGTCTGAAGAATCTTTTTGTGTGAGTGAATGTCTTTTAAAGCATGTTTATGTACAAGCCTGTGTGTTTGTGTGTGTGTTTGTGGGGTCAGGGCCGGTGGTGGAACTTCTCGTTGTAACGATGGATGGTGACACAGCCGTGGTAAGAGATGGGGCGAGGCATGGCCGCCACGCCTGTGATGATGCCCGTTGCCGGGTCGTAACACAGGATGGAGTCAGAGGCCTCGCCGTTCTCACCCCGCCCACCCAGGATGAAGATCTTCCCATTACACACCGACATTCCACAGCTCTCCTGGAGAGAGACAGAGAGAGAGAGAGAGAGAGAGAGAGACAGACAGAGAGAGAGAGCGAGACAGAGTGAGAGAGTCAGCGAAATATGCCTCACCACGGTTGACTTATCGGGGGCTTGACAAAACAACAACTTATTTGTGAAATCAAAAAGGTCAACATTGTATTTGTTTTCATAGACCATTGTTACTTGCAAAACCTCATAGCAGCTCTGAAGTCGAAATGAAACAGAATTTCCTGTGCCATAAATGAAATCCTTACCTGTTTGCTGAAGGTGTGCACCACGTGCATCCAGTAGTCCTCCGCAGGGTCGTAGCAGAAGATAGACTTGGTTAGACCACCTGACACATAGATCAGGTTGTTCAGGGAGACCGCCGTGATGCAGCGCTTAGCGATGGGGATGCTTGCCCTTAGCGCCCAGGTGTCTGCCTCTGGATCATAGCACTGGACCTAGAGAGATCATGTGGATTGAGTGATTAATGATTGATTGATTCTTTTTGGTTTGAAAAAGTGTGGTATGAAACATAGCTTTGAAAGGATAATTGGACTCAGAACATAATGCATGAAAACCTTATGAAGTACAACATTTATTGTCTTGGTGAAACACTAAGAAACTGCTCTTTCCCTGACATAGACTGACCAGGTGATCCCTTATTGATGTCACCTGTTTTATCCACTTCAATCAACGGGGTACGGGGTATGGTAATAGGTGCCTTTGAACGGGGTATGGCAATAGGTGCCTTTGAACGGGGTATGGTAATAGGTGCCTTTGAACGGGGTATGGCAATAGGTGCCTTTGAACGGGGTATGGTAATAGGTGCCTTTGAACGGGGTATGGTAATAGGTGCCTTTGAACGGGGTATGGTAATAGGTGCCTTTGAACGGGGTATGGTAATAGGTGCCATTGAACGGGGTATGGCAATAGGTGCCTTTGAACGGGGTATGGTAATAGGTGCCTTTGAACGGGGTATGGCAATAGGTGCCTTTGAACGGGGTATGGTAATAGGTGCCATTGAACGGGGTATGGTAGTAGGTGCCTTTGAACGGGGTATGGTAATAGGTGCCATTGCGCACCGCTTTGAGTGTGTCGCTGCTGGGTTTTTCATCAAGAACGGTCATTATACCCTGATGAAGACAGCTTGTCTGTCGAAACGTTGGTTATTCAATTATTGCATCTGAGCTCCTAGAGTGTGCGGCTCTCCTTTCCCTTTTTCATGTATACCAAGAATGGTCAACAACCCAAAGGGCATCCAGACAATTTGACACAACTGTGAGAAGCATTGGAGTCAACATGGGCCAGCATATCCCTGTGGAACGCTTTCGACACCTTGTAGTTAATGCAGACAAATTGAGGCTGTTCTGAGGGCAGAAGGGGGTTGCAACTCAATATTAGGAAGGTGTTCCAAATGTTTTGTACACTCAGTGTAAATCCCTGGGTTAATTTAAATGCTATAAAAATAAAGAGAGTCGCACACTCTATATATGAACTCCCAGTCATTTATTGGGTAAATCACCAACGTTTCGGCATCACTGTGCCTTCTTGATGAGTGCGCGACTCTCTTTATTGTTGTAGCTTATAGTTTATTCGCTGTTAGTCAGCACCTCAACATAAAATAGTTTTCTCTGGGTGTGCGCCAGCTCATGTTTTTTATTTGACTTAAATGCTGAAATATTTCATGTCAGTTGACGGAAGTCAGCGCTGGAATTTAAGGCAAGATTATGCAAATGTTGTTCTGTGGTCTGCATCTGGTCCTAGACACTGTGAAGGCTGGAGGCAAAACCCTCCATCTCTCTTACCTCCCCCTTTTCCTCCTTTCTCTCCCTTCCCCTTTTATCAATTTTAGGTGCTGCTTTTCGGGTGCCCCTGAGTCCCTTCCCTGTTTCACACCTGGTAGTTTGGTGGATGGGACTACCAGCTCTCTGTAACCTAGAGGGCAACCAGTGGGTCCATCTCCTCTATACCATGTTTCCTGTAGCATGGCAATGTCTGTATTTCTAATTTCTTTGGAGTCCAGGGTGGAGTGGTGGACCTGGTCATAAAGGCTGTTCTAGTCCAGGGTGGAGTGGTGGACCTGGTCATAAAAGTCCAGGCTGTTCTAGTCCAGGGTGGAGTGGTGGGTGGCCGATGAGGTGGTGGTGTTAGGTGGACCTGGGCCTGCTCTTTAGGCCAAAGGCAGATGACCTCAGGCCTCGATGAGAGGGTGAAGGCTTTGTGTTCCATAAAGTGTCCAATGTTGTTAGTCGTATGACTTGACCTCAGACCAGTAACTGTGAGCAGAGCCTGCTAAGCAGCTGGTACATGCCATTGGCTTGGGCTAGTGTACGCATGGGGGTTGGGACTGTATGCCTACTCACGGCCTGGGCTTATGTGTGACTTTCATGTTGAGGCCCTCTTTGCGGGTGTGGGGGGCATGGGGTGGGCAGGAAGGGCATAGGTCTGATCTGAAGGGGCCTATAAGGGGTTTGGGCACGGTTGGTTTGGGGGGGTTGATTGGGGCAGGGGGGTTGATTGGTTGGGGTGGGTGGGCTGGGGGTGTCTGTTGATCTGTTGCTTCTGTGTGAAGTGTTGGGGCTGCGGTTGATGGGCGATGTCTTTTAGGGTCTTGGTGAAGTTGGGCACTGCTGCCTATTGGTGGACCTGGTCATAAAGGCTGTTCAAGTCCAGGGTGGAGTGGTGGGCACTGCTGCCTATAGGTGGACCTGGTCATAAAGGCTGTTCTAGTCCAGGGTGGAGTGGTGGGCACTGCTGCCTGGAGTGGTGGGCATATAGGTGGACCTGGTCATAAAGGCTGTTCTAGTCCAGGGTGGAGTGGTGGGCACTGCTGCCTATAGGTGGACCTGGTCATAAAGGCTGTTCTAGTCCAGGGTGGAGTGGTGGACCTGGTCATAAAGGCTGTTCTAGTCCAGGGTGGAGTGGTGGGCACTGCTGCCTATAGGTGGATCTGGTCATAAAGGCTGTTCTAGTCCAGGGTGGAGTAGTGGGCACTGCTGCCTATAGGTGGACCTGGTCATAAAGGCTGTTCTAGTCCAGGGTGGAGTGGTGGGCACTGCTGCCTATGGTGGACCTGGTCATAAAGGCTGTTCTAGTCCAGGGTGGAGTGGTGGACCTGGTCATAGTCCAAGGCTGTTCTAGTCCAGGGTGGAGTGGTGGGCACTGCTGCCTATAGGTGGACCTGGTCATAAAGGCTGTTCTAGTCCAGGGTGGAGTGGTGGACCTGGTCATAAAGGCTGTTCTAGTCCAGGGTGGAGTGTTGGGCACTGCTGCCTATAGGTGGACCTGGTCATAAAGGCTGTTCAAGTCCAGGGTGGAGTGGTGGGCACTGCTGCCTATAGGTGGATCTGGTCATAAAGGCTGTTCTAGTCCAGGGTGTAGTGGTGGGCACTGCTGCCTATAGGTGGATCTGGTCATAAAGGCTGTTCTAGTCCAGGGTGTAGTGGTGGGCCAGGTAAACATTTGGTTTTGAGGCACAGTCACAGGAAATACCTGCGTTTACCCGCTGTATGGTATCAGGGTGGAGATACCCACTTGTCCATGGGGGAACGTAGAATAAGCTTTTTCAATCACTCTCTTGAGTGCTGTGGCCACCCTTTCCTGCTATGCTCTCAGGTCATTTGTGCCTGTGTGTATTATTATGTGGTTGAGTGACCCTAGGCTGTCCCCACACAGAAGGTCTAGGGTGTGCTGGGTGTTTGGACACCAGAGTTTAGTGACAGTGTGTTTGGGAAAAAGTTAATTTTCTTGTATATATTTCCCGTTTGAGTACAAAAGGAGTACAATCTGTGACTTGTGTATGTCTTCAGTGGGTGTGGGGGCATTGTCAGGAGGGCTATCATGGGGGCTGACAGACGGGGTGCTCAGAGGGGGTGGGATCCCCTGGGCTTGGGGTTCTTTATTTGTCTGTCCGGCCAGCTCTCTAATGAGTTGTTCTCTGGCCTTCATCTCTCATGGTCACAAACTGAGCAGGTGCTAAAACACTTGGCTCCTACCCTCCTACACAGACCTCCATAGAGACAGAGAGGTGAAGAGGTGACTGTAAAATAGGCAAGGAGACAAAGAAAACTAGAAAATGACACATAGGGGAATAGGAAGGGCCTCAGAAAACATGACCCCATTGGCCCCATGTGGGTATTCAGATTGGAAAGGTGGGCACAGGCTAGCCTACACACCAAGCCCATACCAGCCCAAGATGGGTTAGTCCACAACAATGCCACATCAGCCCAACATGGGCTAGCCTACACGCTTCCTAACACAGGCTAGGCCACCCCTGCCCAACACAGGCAAGCGCACACCATAGCAAAACAGGCCAGCCCATACCAAGCCCAACAGGGACTAGCCCACACCAAGCCCAACAGGGACTAGCCCACACCAAGCCCAACACAGGCTAGCCCACACCAAGCCCAGCTAGAAGTGGGGGCTCATTAGAATATTTGGGTTTGCATACAGTTCGTTTTGTGCAACCGTCACTTAGAGTGTCATTCCAGTTCAAGTCTTGTGTGATGTCAAAAAAAAAGTTTTAATCTTGTGCACTACCAATGATGAAGTCTTTAAATATACTTAAATAAGTGCATTTGACATATGAGAAATTCAACAGTTTTTTTTGTAGGCTCAGCCCTGAACTATGTGCTCTCTGTCACCTCTGGCCCCATCTCAAATGGCCCAACAAAATACTTGTAGGGGCTAGTCAGCCCTGCCCCTGCAGAGGGGCCAAAATGTCTTTCTGTTACAGTATCCAGCGGACTGACTATTGGAATATGTAATACTACTGCAGCCATGTTTGGTATCTATCTAAAAACTTGTCCGACGAGGAGAACATTGATGCCATCTACTGTATATGGATGCATGATCTCTGTGACACTGTATTCAAGGACATCTTTTATCCTCTCAGAAATGCTCTATTGTACCCAGTCCACCCCCTCAGGTCATCACACATAGATGTGACTTTCATCACATTAACTGGACAGTCTTTATTAGGGGTCAAATGTTATGCATACAGGGTACAGTGCCTTCGGAAAGTATTCACACCATTTTACTTTTTCCACATTTTGTTACGTTAGAGCTTTATTCTAAGACGGATTCAATTTAAAAAATCCTCAGCAATCTACACACAATATCCCATAATGACAAAGACAAAACAGGTTTTTAGACATTTTTGCAAATGTATTAAAGAACAAAAACAGAAATACCTTACTTACATACAGTACCAGTCAAAAGTTTGGACACACCGACAGGGTCACCAGAAAAGCACCATCACAACACCTCCTCCATGCTTCACGGTGGAAACCACACATGTGGAGATCATCCCTTTACCTACTCTGCGTCTCACAAAGACAAGGCGGTTTAAACCAAAAATCGCAAAGTTGGACTCATCAGATCAAAGGACAGATTTCCACCGGTCTAATGTCCATTGCTCGTGTTTCTTGGCCCAAGCAAGTCTCTTATTATTATTTGTGTCCTTTAGTTGTGGTTTCTTTGCAGCAATTCTATCATGAAGGCCTGATTCACGCAGTTTCCTCTGAATAGTTGATTTTGATTATGTGTCTGTTACTTGAACTCTGTGAGGCATTTATTTGGCCAGCAATTTCTGTGGCTGGTACAATAACTCTAAAAGAACTTATCCTCTGCAGTAGAGGTAACTCTGGGTCTTCATTTCTTGTGGCAGTCCTCATGAGAGCCAGTTTCATCGTGACGCTTGATGTTTTTTGCGACTGCACTTGAGGAAACTTTCAAAGTTCTTGTAATTTTCCAGATTGACTGACCTTTATGTCCTAAAGTAATGATGAACTGTCGTTTCTCTTTGCTTATTTGAGCTGTTCTTTCCATAATATGGACTTGGTCTTTTACCAAATAGGGCTGTCTTCTGTATACAACCCCTATCTTGTCACAACACAACTGATTGGCTCAAACGCATTAAGAAGGAAAGAAATTCCACAAATTAACTTCTAACAATTTTAACAAGACACACCTGTTAATTGAAATGCATTCCAGGTGACTACCTGTTATTTCATAGTTCTGATGTCTTCAATATTATTCAACAATGTAGAAAATAGTTAAAAACCCTTGAACGAGTAGGTGTCCCCAAACATTTGACTGGTACTGTAAGTATTCAGACCATTTCCTATGAGACTCGAAATTGAGCTCAGGTGCATCCTGTTTCCATTGATAAGGATGATCAATGGAAACAGGATGCACCTGAGCTCAATTTCGAGATGTTTCTACAACTTGATTGGAGTCCACCTGTGGTAAATTCAATTGATTGGACATGATTTAAAAAGACACACAGCAGTCTATATAAAGGTCCCACAGTTGACAGTGCATGTCAGAGCAAAAACCAAGCCATGAGGTTGAAGGAATTGTCCATAGAGGATAGTGTCGAGGCACAGATCTGGGGAAGGGTACCAAAAAATTCTGCAGCATTGAAGGTCCTCAAGAACACAGTGGCAAAACTGAGCAATCAGGGGGGGAAGGGCCTTGGTCAGAGAGGTGACCAAGATCCCAATGGTCACTCTGACAGAGCTCCAAAGTTTCTCTGTGGAGATGGGAGAAGCTTCCAGAAGGGCAACCACCTCTGCAGCACTCCACCAAATGCTTTCATGGTACAGTGGCCAGATGGAAGCCACTCCTCAGTAAAAGGCACATGACAGCCCGCTTGGAGTTTGCCAAAAGGCACCTAAAGGACTCTCAGACCATGAGAAACAAGATCCTCTGGTCTGAAAAAAAAACTAGATTGAATTCTTTGGCCTAAGTGCCAAGCATCATGTCTGGAGGAAACCTGGCACCATCCCTACGGTGAAGCATTATGCCGAGGGGATGTTTTTAAGTCAAGGAGTCTGAATACTTTCCGAATGCACTGTATATGATAAATATCACCCAAATACACTTTTGTAAAAATATATGTAGGATAGTAACAACTTGGTTGTATTTCTGATACAATGTATCATGTTCCTTATATAACTTTAAGGCTCGAAAACTATGCAATTTATGCATTGAACTAAATTGTAATGAATAAATTATATAAATAAATACATTCATATTAAATAGAAAAAGAGCATCGGCCAAATGTGGGCAGCCTACATGGGGCCAATATTTTGGTCCGCATTGGGCAAATGTGGGTATGTTTGCTGGGAAAAGCTTTGTTCAGGCAAAGTGAGGGCTGTCTTCACCTAATATGGGCTGCCAACACTGGGCCACACTCAATGCCTACGTGGAGTCGATGAAAAAAGGCGCATTGGCCCAATATTGGCAGCCTACATGGGCCAACATTTTAGCATGCCCTCGGGCCAACATTGTGCCAATGTGGACATGTTTGCTGGGAATACACAGGATAATGAGATATAAAGCTATTCAACAATTAGAACCCAGCCCAATTGTGATCCCTGTGCTACCTGAGACAGATTCAGAGACAGAGACACTGCAGCCTTTGTTGTCTGTGTCTGTGTGCATGTATCAGACACCACCAGTGGTTCAAAGAAGAGAATAGAGAAACCCTACTGCCACTCTAATTCCAGGAGATATGATTGTCCTAGATTTTGAGTTCAGTTTACATCCAGGCTCCAGCCACCTAACCAACAAAGGCTGTCTGCAGTCTCCATAGGGGGTGTTCCTTACAGTAGATGAACACAGCATCCTGCATGTCTGTGAAAAGCCCTGTCTGCTCTCTGTAAATGTGATATACAGTAAAAGTGTATGTTCAAGACTACTGTCTAATTTAACAGCATCTCAAACCACACTATTCTGTATTGACTAACTTCTAAGGCTCTAATTTTTTATCCTCTGGCAAATGCCTGCCACCAATACTTTCAGTCTTTGTGTGTCCTCAAACTTAAAGCTTCTCCTTTAAATAACGCCCCACACATTTCTAATAGTATAGGCTAAAATGGGGAATATTCAATACATAATATCACTAATATTGTTTAATCTAACTTCACTG
Organism: Oncorhynchus tshawytscha; assembly: GCF_018296145.1. NCBI lineage: Eukaryota > Metazoa > Chordata > Actinopteri > Salmoniformes > Salmonidae > Oncorhynchus > Oncorhynchus tshawytscha. Next base: position 5,310,279 of record NC_056456.1, read on the forward strand.
TATTCTGTGCTCACTCAACGTCATCAAAACAAAGGAGATGATCGGGGACTTCAGGAAACAGCAGAGGAAGCACTCACTCCACTATCCACATGGAAGGGACAGCAGTGAAGAAGGTGGAAAGTTTTAAGTTCCTGGGTGTACACATCACAGACAAATTGAAATGGTCCACCCACACAGGCAGTGTGATGAAGAAGGCGCAACAGCGCCTCTTCAACCTCAGGAGGCTGACGAAATTTGACTTGTCACCCAAAACCCTGACACCAAACTTCTACAGATGCACAATCGAGAGCATCCTGTTGGGCTGTATCACCGCCTGGTACGGCAACTGCACCGCCCACAACCGTAAGGCTCTCCAGACGGTAGTGAGGTCTGCACAACGCATCACCAGGGGCAAACTACCTGCCCTCCATGACACCTACAGCACCCAATGTCACAGGAAGGCCAAAAAGATTATCAAGGACAACAACCACCCGAGCCACTGCCTGTTCACACCGCTATCATCCAGAAGGCGAGGTCAGTACAGGTGCATCAAAGCTGGGACCGAGAGACTGAAAAACAGCTTCTATCTTAAGGCCACCAGACTGCTTAACAGCAATCACTAACTCAGACAGGCTGCTGCCTACATTGAGACCCAATCACTGGACACTTTAATAAATGGATTACTAGTCACTTTAAACAATGCCAATGTAAATGATTCCACTTTAATAACATTTACATATCTTACATTACTCATATCAAATGTACAGTTGAAGTCGGAAGCTTACATACACCTTAGCCAAATACATTTAAACTTTGTTTTTCACAATTCCTGACATTTAATCCTAGTAAAAGTTCCCTATCTTAGGTCAGTTAGGATCACCACTTTATTTTAAGAATGTGAAATGTCAGAATAATAGTAGAGAGAATGATTTATTTCAGCTTTTATTTCTTTCATCACATTCCCAGTGGGTCAGAAGTTTACATACACTCAATTAGTATTTGGTAGCATCGCCTTTAAATTGTTTAACTTGGGTCAAACATTTTGGGTAGCCTTCCACAAGCTTCCCACAATACGTTGGGTGAATTTTGGCCCATTCCTCCTAACTGAGCTGGTGTAACGGAGTCAGGTTTGTAGGCCTCCTTGCTCGCACACGCCTTTTCAGTTCTGCCCACAAATGTTCTATGGGATTGAGGTCAGGGCTTTGTGGTGGCCATTCCAATAGCTTGACTTTGTTGTCCATAATCAATTTTTCCACAACTTTGGAAGTATGCTTGGGGTCATTGTCCATTTGGAAGACCCATTTGCAACCAAGCTTTAACTTCCTGACTGATGTCTTGAGATGTTGCTTCAATATATCCACAAAATGTAACATTTTCCTACCTCATGATGCCATCTATTTGTGAAGTGCACCAGTCCCTCCTGCAGCAAAGCACCCTCACAACATGATGCTGCCACCCCCGTGCTTCACAGTTGGGATGGTGTTCTTCGGCTGGCAAGCCTACCCCAAACATAACGATGGTCATTATGGCCAAACAGTTCTATTTTAGTTTCATCAGACCAGAGGACATTTCTCCAAAAAGTATGATCGTTGTCCCTATGTGCAGTGGCAAACCGTAGTCTGGCTTTTTTTATGGCGGTTTTGGAGCAGTGGCTTCTTCCTTGCTGAGCGACCTTTCAGGTTATGTCGATATAGGACTCGTTTTACTGTGGATATAGATACTTTTGTACCTGTTTCCTCCAGCATTTTCACAAGGTCTTTTGCTGTTGTTCTGGGATTGATTTGCACTTTTTGCATCAAATACGTTAATCTCTAGGAGACCGAACACGTCTCCTTCCTGAGCGGTATGACAGCTGCGTAGTCCCATGGTGTTTATACTTGCGTACTATTGTTTGTACAGATGAACGTGGTACCTTCAGGCATTTGGAAATTGCTCCCAATGATGATCCAGACTTGTGGAGGTCTACCATTTTCTGATTTCTTTTGATTTTCCCATGATGTCAAGCAAAGGTACAAAGGTACACCTCCAATTGACTCTGATGATGATGTCATTAGCCTATCAGAAGCTTCTAAAGCCATGACATTTTCTGGAATTTTCCAAGCTGTTTAAAGGCACAGTCAACTTAGTGTATGTAAACTTCTGACTCACTGGAATTGTGATACAGTGAATTATAAGTGAAATAATCTGTCTGTAAACAATTGTTGAAAACATTTATTGTGTCATGCACAAAGTAGATGTCCTAACCGACTTGCCAAAACTATAGTTTGTTAACAAGAAATTTGTGGAGTGGTTGAAAAACTAGTTTTAATGACTCCAACCTTAGTGTATGTAAACTTCCGACTTCAACTTTATATACTGTATTTTATACCATCTATTGCACCTTGCCTATGCTGCTTGGCCATCGCTCATCCATATACTTATATGTACATATTCTCATTCACCCCTTTAAATTTGGGTGTATTAGTTAGTTATTGGGGAATTTTTAGATTACTTGTTAGATATTACTGCACTGTCGGAACTAGAATAACAAGCATCTCTGCTAACCTTGTGTATGTGACCAACAAAAATTTGATTGGATTTGATCCATTATGACCACCACTGTAGTCTTGGCCCTTCACTAGTCCTCCATCTAGCTATAGGTAGGTGTGGTGATATACCTTGCCTAGTCCTCCATCCTCCCTCCAGCTATAGGGCCATTCCCTAGTCCTCCGTCCTCCCTCCAACTATATGTAGGTGTGGTGATATACCTTGCCTAGTCCTCCATCCTCCCTCCAGCTACAGGGCCATTCCCTAGTCCTCCGTCCTCCCTCCAACTATGGGGAGGTGTGGTGATATACCTTGCCTAGTCCTCCATCCTCCCTCCAGCTACAGGGCCATTCCCTAGTCCTCCGTCCTCCCTCCAACTATGGGGAGGTGTGGTGATATACCTTGCCTAGTCCTCCATCCTCCCTCCAGCTATAGGGCCATTCCCTAGTCCTCCGTCCTCCCTCCAACTATGGGGAGGTGTGGTGATATTGCTCTCTGTCTGATCTCACAACACCTCCAATGACAACTGATTAACTATAAAAGGTGTCTCATTAAACCTCATTAAAATATTGCCTATTTTAACATGGAAAACATGGTATGACTCATCTGACTCTGGTATCACTCGCTGTACTTGATCTGAATAAACCTCCACCTTATTCAACCCTTGTGTTGTAATGTCAGTCTGGGTTATTAGACAGTGTTATTGGACCGAGGTGTAGCGTAGGCGCAAATCTCACAAGTACTTGATTCCAAAATCAGATTCCCTGTTTACTGTTATGAATGCATAAGGGGAGGGGTGGTGATGGTGGTGGTGGAGACAGAGGGTTGTTGATGTACTGTATAAGCGTAACTGTTATGAACTGTGGAAAGAATTTCCTCTTGAATGACAAATAAGGACAGTAAAGGTAAGTTAACAACATTCATTCATTACTATGATTTATAGGTTGATATCTAAAAGGTATGGTGTGTATCAAACCTTTTATATTATCCATGATTATCTAACGTGTGTGGTGTATCTACGAAAGTTTAAGGTGCATCTTAGCCAGTTATCCATGTGTATGGTGTACCCTATGGGTCTACCCACCTTATCAGAGCAAGTGTTGTCATCGGGCCCTCCCCCGATGACAAAGAGCTTCCCAGCACAGCTGGACACGGCCGGAGAACTGACCGCCTCCTTCATGGGAGCCACCTCTGTCCAGCGGTTAGAGAAGGAGTCATAGCACTCCACACTGCTCAGACGACTCTGACCGTCATACCCTCCCACTGCATAGACCTGTACAGAGAACACACATATAATCACAGTGGTTAGAACAATATTGATTAGCGTTTGCATTGGCTACAATACACAAACACCTCTGGTAAGAATTCCCCTGCCAAGAGTGCTCAACCTGTGCACACACAAAATCCTGCCTAAGCACTGCATATACAGTACCAGTCAAAAGTTTGGACACACCTACTCATTCAAGGGTTTTTCTTTGACTATTTTCTACATTGTAGAATAATAGTGAAGACATCAGAACTATGAATAAACGCATATGGAATCACGCAGTAACCAAAAAAGTGTTAAACAAATCAAAACATATTTTATATTTGAGACTCTTCAAATAGCTACCCTTTGCCTTGATTACAGCTTTGCACACTCTTGGCATTCTCTCAACCAGCTTCATGAGGTAGTCACCTGGAACGCATTTCAATTAACATGTGTGCCTTGTTATAAGTTAATTGACCTTCATTGAAATGCATTCCAGGCGACTACCTCATGAAGCTGGTTGAGAGAATGACAAGAGTGTGCAACAAGGCAAAGGGTGGCTACTTTGAAGAATCTCAAATATATTGTATATTTTGTTTATATTTGTTTAACACTTCTTTGGTTACTGGTACTGTATGACACATACGAACACACGCACCCATGCATGCACAGTGCCTTTGTCTGTGGCATAGAGACAGGTTTGTTTACAAGAAGCCACTGTTCCATGTGTGTATACCAGTTCCTGCCTCTTGAGGTAGAACCAGTCAATCCAGTAAACGGTATAAGATGACCTAATTCATGCTTTAAAAAAATAAAATAAAAATCACCTTTATTTAACCAGGTAGGCCAGTTGAGAACAAGTTCTCATTTACAACTGCGGCCTGACCAAGATAAAGCAAAGCAGTGCGACATCAACAACTACACAGAGTTACACGTGGTATAAACAAACGTACAGTCCAAAAACACAATAGAAAAGTCTATATACAATGTGTGCAAATGAAGTAAGATTAGGGAGGTAAAGCAATAAATAGGCCATAGTGGCAAAATAATTACAATTTAGCATTAACACTGGAGTGATAGATGTGCAGAAGATGAATGTGCAAGTAGAGATACTGGGGTGCAAAGGCACAACAAAATAAATAACAGTATGGGGATGAGGTAGTTGGGTGGGCTATTTACAGATAGGCTATGTCCCGGGGCAATGATCTGTAAGCTGCTCTGACAGCTGATGCTTAAAGTTAGTGAGGGAGATATGGGTCTCCAGCTTCAGTGATTTTTGCATTTCGTTCCAGTCATTGGCAGCAGAGAACTGGAAGGAAAGGCGGCCAGAGGAGGAAATGGCTTTGGGGATGACCAGTGAAATATTCCTGCTGGAGCGCGTGCTACGGGTGGGTGCTGCTATGGTGACCAGTGAACTAAGATAAGGCTGGCCTTTACCTAGCAAAGACTTATAGATGACCTGGAGCCAGTGGGTTTGGCGAAGAATATGAAGCGAGGGCCAGCCAACGAGAGCATACAGGTCGTAGTGGTGGGTAGTATATGGGGCTTTGGTAACAAAACGCATGGCACTGTGATAGACTGCATCCAATTTGCTGAGTAGAGTGTGGAGGCTATTTTGTAAATGACATCGCCGAAGTCAAGGATAGTCAGTTTTACGAGGGTATGTTTGGCAACATGAGCGAAGGATGCTTTGTTGCGAAACAGAAAGCTGATTCTAGATTTAATTTTGGATTGGAGATAATTAATGTGAGTCTAGAAGGAGAGTTTACAGTCTAACCAGACACCTAGGTATTTGTAGTTGTCCACATATTCTAAGTCAGAACCGTCCAGAGTAGTGATGCTAGACGGGGGTCAGATGCAGGCAGTGATCGGTTGAAAAGCATGCATTTAGTTTTACTTGCATTTAAGAGCAGTTGGAGGCCACGGAAGGAGAGTTGTATGGTATTGAAGCTCGTCTGGAGGTTAGTTAACACAGTGTCCAAAGAAGGGCCAGAAGTATACAGAATGGTATTGTCTGCGTAGAGGTGGATCAGATAATCACCAGCAGCAAGAACGACATCATTGATGTATACAGAGAAAAGAGTCGGCCCGAGAATTGAACCCTGTGGCACCCCCATAGACTTCCAGAGGTCCGGACAACAGGCCCTCCGATTTGACACACTAAACTCTGTCTGAGAGTAGTTGGTGAACCAGGCGAGGCAGTCATTTGAGAAACCAACAATATGTGACTTTATTACAACTGGCACCATAACCCTCCTATTTGTGTGTGTGTCACGGGTAATATATGAAAGACATAGCAGACAGTAATCACATCAGATGAACTAGCTCTTCAACTCAATCACACTACACCGCGTATGCACGCACGCGCACATGCACATTCACACATACATCCAATTTCCAAATTCCGGTCTGGAATGGATGGCTGATTTAAACTCATTTCATGTTCAGAACCTTTGAATGTGAATTCATTGGGTTTCACATATCTTTCACCCGAGTCATTCATGTATAATCACAGTTTTCCGTGAAATAGCATGAGAACATTGTTTAGTCAACAATACATCAGATAATGATGGGCTCACCATTTAGTCATTTTACAGTTTTTTTCGATTGCTAAACGACAGTGGACACAACTGGAGTCACATGTGCAAAACTCTAACTACAGTCTGCACAGCAGCAGTTCATGTGGACCAAACTCTAGTTCGTTTTTCATTGCTTGAACACAGTTTTCAAAACTCTACACACTTATCCCATGACTTTAACCACAACCTGCACAACACTGTGGATTTACAGCACTTTGTTCAAATGCTAACACACTGCTGTCAAAACTGTGAACCACACATTCAAAACGGAATAGATTTCAGCCTTGTGCCTTTCAAACACTGCTGATTGCAATTTCAGCTGAAAGGCTAAGCAGGTGTCTTGTTTTAGACTTGTTAGTGAACACACACACATATTACAGTATATATAGGTAGAGCTCAGAAAGACTCATTTTGGAAATGGAACAAGGAAGATGGGTTCGTGGAGGGAGAAGGGTGGCAGGGAGAGGGCGGATGCGTGGAGGAAGACAAAGAAGACAAAGAGCTGTTATTTCAGATGAAATAAGGGCTACACTTATAGACCATGTCGTAAACCATGGTCTCTCATTGAGTGAGGCAGGGTTGAGGGTGCAACCCAATCTGCAAAGATCCACAGTGGCATCTGTAATGCGAATTTTCCATCATGCAAACAGGTGAGAGTTACATCCTTACAGTAAATGAAAACATTACAGGAATCTATTTTGTATTGCAATTATAGAATATTTACACAGATATATATTACAGTAAGTTTGACTGTAAAATATATTTTTACAACAGGACCCAAAGGCTGCCCCCAACAGGGGGAAGAGGAAAAATATTTTCAGATGCGCAGGAAAATGCTATTGTTGACATGGTTGATGTCAACAATGCAATAAAACTGCGGGAGATTCAAGATAGAGTGCTGGCTGATAATGATATATTTGAAAATGTTAATTCTGTCAGCACAACAACAATTGCTCGAGTCCTAAAGAAACACCAAGTTACAATGAAACAGTTATACACTGTACCATTCGAGAGAAACAGTGAACGGGTAAAAGAGCAAAGATACCAATATGTCCAGGTAAGACGTCTGAGGTTACGTACACAGCTATACAAAATATTTACAGTAAAAAAAACACTAGCATTTCTACAGTAAAACTGTGCACTTACTGTTTTTCAGAGAGTAATGGAGGTGGAAGCACTGGAAAGACCACATTCATTTGTATTTATCGATGAAGCTGGATTTAACCTTGCCAAAACACGGCGCAGAGGAAGGAATGTTATAGGTCAAAGGGCCACTGTGGAGGTTCCAGGCCAAAGGGGGGGAAATATCACCATGTGTGCTGCAATGGCCAATGATGGTTTGCTTCTCAACACACCACTCATTGGCCCATTCAACACAGAAAGGCTTATAGCTTTCCTAGAACAGCTCTATGCTCAGCTAGTGCCAGCAGAACAGGGGGAGCCAGTAAGAAACCCCCAAGTTTTTGTCATAGTTTGCGATAACATTGCTTTTCACCACTCTGCAGCTGTCACAGATTGGTTTGCAGCACATCACAGATTTATGGTTTTGTACCTGCCTGCATATTCACCCTTCCTCAACCCAATAGAGGAGTTTTTCTCTGCCTGGAGGTGGAAAGTGTTTGGTCACCACCCACATGACCAAATGTCTCTTTTGGAAGCCATGCGTGCCGGATGTGAGGACATGAGTCCAGAGGACTGCCAGGGATGGATAAGGCACTCCAGAAGGTTCTTCCCCAGGTGCATGGCAAGAGAAAACATTAGATGTGATGTTGAAGAAAACATGTGGCCTGATGCTAGAGAGAGGCAGGATTAGCCCCTCAATTATTTGTTCAAATTACAGTATGTACTTTTAGTTTCTACCTTCTTTTTCTCATTACTGTAATTCTGTAAATTACTACAGACTATTGAAGCAAACTGCTCATTTTCATTTACCTTAAAGAATTGTTATGTTCTAAAAAATGGAATAAATCATGTGAAAGAATGTCACTTTTCTTTGAAGAAAATATTACTTTGTATGAAGTCACTGAAATTGTTCAAACTGTAAAGATGAAAAGTTTGTATTTTCTGTATTGGTGTTTGATGCTAGTGTTTTTACTCTTAGTGTGTTCTGAGTGACAGTGTGTGTTATCTCAGTGAGGGTTGTGCATAGTGTTTGGCTGCACTGAGCGTGTTTTGAGCCATGTGTTAAGAGTTGTGTTGCTTGGAATGAGTTTTGCAGGTGATGTGAACTGTTTAGCTCAGGTGACTGTTGGTAGTGCAGACTGTAGTTAGAGTTTTGCACATGTGACTCCAGTTGTGCCCACTGTCGTTTAGCAATCGAAAAAAACTGTAACTACCATTTAATCCAATAGCAAAAAATACACATTTCAAAACTGTTCTTTTTGAACTGCTGAATAGAAAGAATTGTCAATGGTAAATAAGATTTTCCATGTAGTATTGGACTAAAACTTGACAGTCCCCTGGTGGTTGATGTTAATGGGTTCAAAGCATATAAATTCAGGAAGGTAGAGGAAAAACTGAAAGATCTGTATGGGTGCCAGAGAGACAGAGCAGACAGTGACTGGTTCTGATATACAAACACATCAACACGTCTCTTATGCAACCTGTTGCCTCTTGGCTGTTCCTGCCTCTCTTCTACATAGGCAGGTGAGCAGGTAGAGAGGGAGGGAGATCGCGAGGGAGGACGAGGGGGGGTGGAGGTAGAGAGGAAGAGAGAAATAGGAAGAAAGGAAAGAGACAGAGACTTGTTATTGTGAGAGGCCGCCGTAGGCAGACCTGGCTATCAAAAGACGACAGGCTATGTGAACACTGCCCACAAAATGAGGTGGAAACTGAGCTGCCAAATATATGACCATATTAGAGACACATATTTCCCTCAGATCAGACAGATCCACAAAGAATTTGAAAAACAAACCCAATTTTGATAAACTCCCATATCTACTGGGTGAAATACCAGTGTGACAATCCAAGCAAGCAAGATTTGAGACCTGTTGCCGCAAGCAAAAGGCAACCAGTGAGGAACAAACACCATTGTAAATACCATTGTAAATACAATCCATTTTTATTTTCCCTTTTGAAATTTAACTATTTGCACATCGTTATAACACTGTATATAGACATAATATGACATTTGAAATGTCTTTATTCTTTTGGAACTTCTGTGAGTGTAATGTTTACTGTAAATTTTTATTGTTTATTTCACTTTTGTTTATTATCTACTTCACTTGCTTTGGCAGTGTTAACAAATGTTTCCCGTGCCAAAAAAGCCGTTAAATAAAATTGAATTGAACTAGACACTTTTAGAGAAACAGAAAGGTAAGCAAGAGACAAATAAAGGACGAAGAGATGGGGGAGGAGGCAGAGAGCGGGAAGCAGACCGGACACCTAACTATTTGCATAGCAACTGAGGCAGTTCATAAATTCGGCCTACTTTCCAAACTGGAAGGAAGGAAGGTAGGAAGGTAGGTAGGTAGGTAGGTAGGTAGGTAGGTAGGTAGGTAGGTAGGTAGGTAGATAGGTAGATAGGTAGATAGGTAGATAGGTAGATAGGTAGATAGGTAGATAGGTAGATAGATAGATAGATAGATAGATAGATAGAGAGAGAAATAAATAAATATAGCTACTGTAGGTATTTTTTATGTGTTCGTATGTGTGCGTGTTTGTGTTCAAACCATGCACCATACTACCCACAGGAGTCAGAGCAGAGCCACATGCTGCTAACAACAGGACAGACCAACACTCCTGTTTCCCCTCCATCTCACATAATCTCCTTAAACAAATGCAACAGATATGACTCACAGAAGAGATATAGATTCCAAGAACACAGGATGAGATGTTACTATCCTTTGTGCAAGCACTTCCAAGAGTTAATGAACAGTGAGCGTGGTGAAATTTGGGGAGCGCATCGTCAGTAGTGTACCTTTGGTTCCTAGGGTGTTTCGGCCTTTCACACTATACACCCTCCCCAAAGGCGGCCAGCGACAGGGTGATCAATCCTACGCTTGCGTCCCATTCCCAATTAGTCATAGGAGTTGCCTTGTTGTTGATAGCCAACATCCCATGGGACTATGCATGGCAGGGGCGTCCTCCTCCCTGAGTCAAGCATTGTTGACCGCATACCTCCTGGCCCTCTCACTTCGGGGCCCAGCTGGGGTCTTTCCTCTTCATCCAGAGCCACTGACTGCTGCCTTCTGCCGCCTCCGATACAGCTTTGATTGCCGAACGCTGGCTCTGGCCCTTAATTCCCAGGTCTCTAAGCAGTCTGGTTGTAGATGTTGCCACAAAACCTCTGCAGCCCACCTCCACTGGTCGGACTTCTGTGTTCCAGCCATGATGCCGTGCTTCGGCAGCTAGATCAGCATAGCGCAGATGTTTTCGCTCATAAGCCTCATCTACTGAGTCCTCCCAGGGTACTGTGAGCTCAATGATGAAGACCTTATTGAGCGAACGGGACCAGAGCACCATGTCAGGTCTTAGGGTGGTGGTTGCGATCTCCGGAGGAAACACAAGTTGCCGGCCAATGTCAGTTAGCATTTTCCAGTCGCGGGCCAAGCACAGCTGGTCTCGCTCTAATGGTGTAGAGCCGCTCTTCGGTGGTTTAGCCCCTTCGCGGACAAAGTTTGTCCGTAAGGAGTGTGATGCTGCTGTGGGTGGTAGGGAGTTGGTGGCAGCTCGCTTGTCCTCCAGGGCGGACGCAAGGTTTTTAAGGACTTGGTTGTGACGCCAAGTGTAGCGTCCTTAGGTGAGGCTTGTTTTACACCCTGTGAGAATGTGCCTGAGGTTGGCTGGCATGGAACAGAGGGCACAGTCCGGATCTTCACCATACCATTGGTGAAGATTAACTGGTGTTGGAAGGACGTCATATGTTGCTCTGATGGAAAAGCTCAACCGCCTCGCTTCCATGGCCCACAGATCCTTCCAGCTGATCTTCCTCTTCTCCACACTGTCCCATCAAGTCCACTGTCCCTGTTTGGCAAGAGAGACTGCCTTGGCCCACCTTGCAGCCTCCTCCTGATGGCGTACTTCCTGCACTACCATCTTCCGCCGCTCGGGTGCAGTGGCCTTACTCCAAGCAGCACGGCTAGTTAGCCCAAGGCCTCCTCTCCCTTGCTGAACATGACCCACAATGTCAGCATGTCTGAGGTCTGCTGTTGCCTCCTGGACTGCTTTTCTTGGCCTCCATTTTCGCCCAGTTGCCAAGGTCGGCGCGTTGTTGCTCACCACTGGGTGTCGAGATTCATTCAGTGTCATCTGGAGCCTGGTTTTTGCACACTTGAATTCCTCTGTTAGACTGGTGAGGGGCAGCTTGAGGACACCATCTCCTTAGAGGCCTATGGTGGTAAGGCATCGTGGAACTCCGAGCCACTTCTTTAAGTAGCCTGTGACTCCTCTTTCCATCTTCTCCACTGTTGAGATTGGAACCTCATACAGTGCTAAGGGCCACAACACCCGGGGTAGGAGACCAAACTGCAGACACCAGGCCTTTAACTTTCCAGGTAGCTGGGTGTTGTCGATGGACTGTAGGCTACTACTGATGTCTTTGCACAGCTGTTGCACCTGGTCTTTGTCCTTCAGGCTTGCATCATACCACCTTCCAAGGCTTTTTACCGGCTGCTCAGACACTGTTGGGATTTGGTCATCTCCGATGAAGAATTTCAGGTCAGAGAGTACTCCCTTCACAATCGAGATGCTGCGTGACTTGGATGGTTTAATCTTCATACGGGCCCAGCTGATGTTCTCCTCGAGTTTTCTGAGCAGTCTCCTGGTGCATGGGACAGTGGTGGTCAATGTTGTAATGCCGTCCATGTAGGCTCTGAGTGGAGGGAGGCGGAAACCAGAGTCGACTCGCTGTCCACCAGCAACCCATTTTGAGGATCTGATGATAACCTCCATTGCCATTGTGAATGCCAACGGAGAAATGGTACATCCCGCCATTATACCTACATTCAGGCACTGCCATGAGGTGTTGAACTCTGAGGTGGTGAAGCAGAACTGCAGATCCTGGAAATACGACTTCATCAGGTTTGTGATGGTGTCCGGTATGTGGAAAAATCTGAAGGCAGACCACAGGAGTTCGCCTGCCCTACGCCACACTTTGGGTATTATCTTCTTCTGCCAAGCTGTTCTCATAAGCCTCCAGAGGAACCTCAGGACGTCTGGTGCGTTCTTATACACTTTGTACGGGACTCCATTTGGCCCCGGGGCTGATGCTGTTCTTGCCCGTCGAACTGTGTTTTCCACCTCTTTCCATGTCGGAGGGCTGGTCTCAATATGATGTTCCGGGGGTTCAACGGGTGGGATATCTGATGGGATGGCCAGATGTTCATGTCGCTTTGAGTCAAAGTTTGTTGTTCTCAGGTGCTCCTCTAGGTCTTTCTTTGTTGTTTTTAGAGCTCCACTTTTTTCCTTTGTGAAGAGACTTTTAAGGAACTTGAAGGGATCTTTATAGAATCGAGTTCTAGTTTGTTCTTTCTTCCTTCTGCGTTTCCGTAGGTTCTCTGCTCTACGGAGGGATGCCAACCGGGTTTTGATGTCAGCCTGAAGTGCCTCTATGCCCTCCTTTTCCACTTCCGAGGCCTTCTTCCACTGTTTCTTAAGCTGCCGCCTTTCTTGAACGAGGCACTTGATTTCTTGTTGCCTCCTGGAAACTGGTGGGGTTGGAACCTTTCTCCCGCCTTTTGCCTCTTCCACTCCAAATCTTTCTGTCCCGTACTCATAGATGATGTCCCCCATCCTCTCCAACTTCTTCTCCACTGTGCCTCGAAGTTTCTTGAGGGTCAAGGTAAGGTCAGTATTCACTGTTTCCCACAACTTCTTGTCACTGGCGCCAGGCCACTTCACATACGGTCTGTGCCCTGGCAGTCTCCTCTCGACTGCAGGTCTGGGAGGCTGGGTGAGTTCCACTCCTGTTGTTGGTTCCACCTCAGTTGTTACTTCGGTGCTTGAGTTTACGTCCTCCATGACAGTGGTACTGATGCACTGCAAACTATGGTTTACGTCCAGTTGCTGTGCTTCATTCGACTGATTTGATCGCTTTCGCAGAAAGTAATCAATGCGAGTTCTCTGTCTCTCTTTACCCAAACACCCCTTCTTCCCCTGGTGGATCCTCAACCCATGGTGTGATGTAACTTTCCTCCAACCACAGACACATACCTGGATCTGTTTGTGGTCCACTGTTGCAGCAGAACCTGGGACTTTTGCAGCTTCCAGGAATTGATGTAGAGAGGTGATGGGGCCGAAGAATGGCACGACAATGGGCCTCAGGATCTCATCACTGTTCCTCTGTGCATTCAAATTGCAACCGATAAAATGCATTGTGTTTGTTGTCCGTAGCTTATGCCTGTCCATACCATAACCCCACCGCCACCATGGGGCACTCTGTTCACAACGCCGACATCAGCAAATCGCTCGCCCTCACAACGCCATATACACTGTCTGTCATCTGCCCAGTACAGTTGAAACTGGGATTCATCAATGAAGAGCACACTTCTCCAGCGTGCCAGTGGCCATCAAAGGTGAGCATTTGCCCACTAATGTCGGATACAATGCCAAACTGCAGTCAGGTCAAGACCCTCCCGTTAAAACTTGAGACATCTGTGGCATTGAGTGGTATGACAAATCTTCACATTTAGAGTGGCCTTTCATTGTCCCAACACAAGGTGCACCTGTGTAATGATCATGATGTTTAAACAGCTTCTTGACATGCCACAGTGACTCGGTCAATAAGAAAGTGGTCAGATGAAGCAGATGCTAAGCTAAAGGACTGTTTTGCTAGCACAGACTGGAATATGTTCCGGGGATTCTTCCGATGGCATTGATGAGTCACTTCAATACAGGACTATGATTGAAACGTACTACACCGGTTCCAACGCTTGTTGGACGTGGCAGGGCTTGCAAACTATTACAGACTTACAAAGGGAAGCATAGCCGCGAGCTGCCCAGTAACAGCTAAATTACTTCTATGCTGGCTTCGAGGCAAGTAGCACTGAAACATGCATGAGAGCATCAGCTGTTCTGGACAACTGTGTGATCACGCTCTCCGTAGCCGATGTGAGTAAGACCTTTAAACAGGGCCAGACGGATATCCAGGATGTGTACTCTGAGCATGTGCTGACCAAATGTCAAGTGTCTTCACTGAAATTTTAAACCTGTCCCTGACTGAGTCTAACAGCAACATGTTTCAAGCAGACCACCATAGTCCCTGTACCCAAGAACACTAAGGTAACCTGCCTAAATGACTACTGACCCGTAGCACTCACGTCTGTAGCCATGAAGTGCCTTGAAAGGTTGGTCATGGCTCACATCAACAACATTATCCCAGAAACCCTAGACCCACTCCAATTTGCATACCGCCCCAACAGATCCACAAATGATGCAATCTCTTTAACTCAACACTGCCCTTTCCCACCTGGACAAAAGAAACACCTATGTGAGAATGCTATTCATTGACTACAGTTTAGCGTTCAACACCATAGTGCCCTCAAAGCTAATCACTAAGCTAAGGACCCTGGGACTAAACACCTCCCTCTGCAACTGGATCCTGGACTTCCTGGTAGGCCGCACCCAGGTGGTAAGAGTAGGTAACAACACATCTGCCACGCTGCTCCTCAACACGAGGGTCCCTCAGGGGTGCGTGCTCAGTCCCCTACTGTACACCCTGTTCACTCATGACTGCATGTCCAGGCACGACTCCAACACCATCATCAAGTATGCCGATGACAAAACAGTGGAAGGCCTGATCACCATCAACGATGAGACAGCCTATAGGGAGGAGGTCAAAGACCTAGCCGTGTAGTGCCAGGACAACAAACTCTCCCTCAACATGATCAAGACAACGGAGACGATTGTGGACTACAGGAAAAGGACGACTGAGCAAACCCCCATTCTCATCGACAGGGATGTAGTTGAGCAGGTTGAGAGCTTCAAGTTCCTTGGTGTCCACATAACCAACAAACTAGAATGGTCTAAACACACTAAGACAGTTGTGAAGAGGGCACGAGAAATCCTATTACCCCTCAGGATACTGAAAAGATTTGGCATGGGTCTTCAGATCCTCAAAAGGTTCTACAGCTGCACTATCGAGAGCATCCTGGCGGGTTGCATCACTGCCTGGTATGGCAACTGCTCAGCCTCCAACCGCAAGGCACTACAGAGGGTAGTGCATACGGCCCAGTATATCACTGGGGCCAAGCTTCCTGCCATCCAGGACCTCTATTCCAGGCGGTGTCGGAGGAAGCCACCCTAGTCATAGACTGTTCTCTCTGCTACCGCACGGCAAGCTGTACCGGAGCGCCAAGTCTAGGTCCAAAGGCTTCTTAACAGCTTCTACCCCCTAGCCATGAGACAGCTAATCAAAGGGCTACCCAGACTATTTGCATTGCCCCCCCCCCTTTTACACTGCTGCTACTACTATCTGTTTATTAACTATGCATAGACACTTTAATAACTCTACCTACATGTACATATTACCTCAATTACCTCGACTAACCAGTGCCCCCGCACATTGACTGTACCGGCACCCCCTGTATATAATTATTTGTTAGTTTTATTTATTTTTTAATTACTTAACACTTTCTTAAAACTTCTTAAAGCATTGTTGGTTAAGGGCTGGTAAGTAAGCATTTCACTGTAATGTCTACACCTGTGGTATTTGGCGCATGTGTCAAATCCTATTTGATTTGATCTACCCCTTTTAGACTTGCTTTCGATGAGAATAAAATATCTATAACTCAACTTTCGATGTGAATTTGTTTGGGACGCCCAAGAAGTTACATATTGTGGCTTTAATGGTTTCACAAGAATAACTTGATAACTTAGAGTTCTAAGGTTCTATCTGAAACAATATTGAATGGTGTCAGCTATTTTATTATTTTTTAACTTGATATCATTTTGTTATATTTGATGACTTCATTATTTAATTCCAAGTAATCATCTCATCTTTTTAGAGCTGTTGCCTATGCTGTCTGACAAATTCACAATTTCAGTAGTTCTTCAAGGTAAATAAGGTATACTTTTATGACTGCTGAATGCCAACAGTCAATCAAATAGATCATGGATTTTCAGGTAGAGATGGACTATATATATATATATATATATATATATATACACAAAAGTATGTGGACACCCCTTAAAATTTGTGGATTCGGCTATTTCAGCCAAACCCGTTGCTGACCGGTGTATAAAACCAAGCACACAGCCATGCAATCTCCATAGGGAACATTAGCAGTAGAATGGCCCGTATTGTAGAGCTCTGTGACTTTCAACGTGGCACTGTCATAGGATGCCACCATTCCTACTAGTCAGTTTTTAAAATTTCTGCCTTGCTAAAGCTGCCGGGGTCATCTAAATGCTGTTATTGTGAAGTGGAAACATGTAGGAGCAACAACGGATCAGCCGCCAAATGGTAGGCCACACAAGCTCACAAAACGGGACCGCCGAGTGCTGAATCACGTAATGGCTGGAGTAGTGTAAAGCTCGCCGCCATTGGACTCTGGAGTAGTGGAATCGTGTTCTCTGGAATGATGAATCGCGCTTCACCATCTGGCAGAATCTAAGTTTGACGGATGCCAGGAGAACGCTACCTGCCCCAATGCATAGTGCTAACTGTTAAGTTTGGTGGTGGAGGAATAATGGCCTGGGGCTGTTTTTCATGGTTTAGGCTAGGCCCTTTAGTTATCATAAATCTTAATGCTACTTACAATGACATTCTAGTAGATTCTATGCTTCCCAAATGAGATAGTTTGGGGTGAGTTGGACTGCAGAGTGAAGGAAAAGCAGCCAACAAGTGCTCAGCATATGCGGGAACTCCTTCAAGACTGTTGGAAAATCATTCCTCATGAAGCTGGTTGAGAGAATGCCAAGAGTGTGCAAAGCTGTCATCAAGGCAAACGGTGGCTATTTTGAAGAATCTCAAATTTAAAATATGTTTTGATTTGTGTAACACTTTTTTGGTTACTACATGATTCCATATGTGTTACTTCATAGTATCGATGTCTTCACTATTATTCTACAATGTAGAAAATAATACAAAATTATGAAAAATCCTTGAATGAGTAGGTGTTCAAAGTGGTACTGTAAAAACAACTGATATTTCGGATAATCGCTCAGCACTAATACACACACAGCTGTTTGCGGATGCACATACCGTGACATCTCTGTTGACATGCTTTCACTGGAATATGCAAATGACAACAGCATGTGGTTTGAAAAACTGCTCCAGAGCACTCAGGACCTCAGACTGGGGCAAAGTTTCACCTTCCAACAGGACAATGACACTAAGCACACAGCCAAGACAAAGCAGGAGTGGCTTTGGGACAAGTCTCTGAATGTCCTTGAGTGGCCAAGCCAGAGCCCGGACTTGAACCCAATCTTTGGAGAGAACTAAAGAAAGTTATACAGCGACGCTCCCCATCCAACCTGACAGAGCTCGAGAGGATCTACAGAGAAGAAAGGGAGAAACTCTCAAATACATGTGTGCCCAGCTTGTAGCGTCATACCCAAGAAGACTTGAGGCTGTAATCGCTGCCAAAGGTGCTTCAACAAAGTACTGACTAAATGGTCTAATCTGAATACTTAAGTAAATGTCATATTTCAGTTTTTCATTTCTAAAAACCTGTTTTTGTCATTATGGGGTATTGTGTGTAGATTGATGAGGGAAAAAAAAAACAATTTAATACATTTTAGAATAACATAATGTGGAAAAAGTCAAGGGGTCTGAATACTTTCTGAATGCAATGTATTTCAACAGATGTAATTGTAGCTTTGCTACCTAATGTTTACCTTTCCCTAAAACTATAAATTGTTGAGTCATCAAGTATATCTTCATTTCATAGCATTTATTAGTACATTTTAAAGACCATCATTAACCAAAACAAATGCTGACCACTTGTGTAACAATGTTTTCCTTAATATTATTCTTAATAGCCTCCATGCTGTTATTACCTGGTATTATTAAAGTTGACAGTCTAATGACAAAATGGCAAAATGAAGACAGTCTTTTAACAGCCTCAGTCAGTAACAGCATGACACAGCAGTATGTTGTGATTTGCATCGATTGCTCAAAACATACTTTCTCTGGCACTTACAGGGCCTGATTATGGCCAGCCTGCATTGGTCTAATCTTGACTACACCCTATAGGCCTGCCTTACCACAACACAATGAAGTAACCAGCTACCCCACAAACACACACACACACACACACACACACACACACAACACAGCTAAACGGGCACACCAGACCAATAAAATACAACTATAAAATACACAGGCATCAGAATATGGTAAAAACAACAGGTTTGATATGGTTTCCATTGAGTTTGGCATTTCTAGTTCTGTATAATAGGAGGATGGTGGTGAGAATAAGTCAGTATTCCAGTTACAGTCTGATCCAATTACATCTTTGCTTGTGAAAACCACTGGGTACAGAAGAAAACAAATACTAATAAATAGGAAACACTACATTTGTTTCACTCCAATTCACCACACATTGTCAAGATGCAAGTAATGATCATGGTTTAAGATGGGGCGGAGACATGGGTTGAGTTCGAATTCCCATACTAGCATACTAATTTCAAAAACAGTCCTCCGTATGCATCATCTAATGCGCGATTGCATTGACTCCCGTCACTCGTTCATTTTGGTACAGCGCGTCAATTTATCTGATTTTCAGCTGTTGCCGTGCACGTGAGTCAGGAAAGATGAGTGAATTCTACTAGATCAAACACCGAAATGAGTATGCAGTTCAAGTATGTAGTATGCTAGTATGGGTCTTTTGGACACAACCATGGTGAAATATAATTGGATGGGACCAAATACGGTAGTTAGGCTTAGGAATCAGTTGCATTTAATCTGATTACAAACAAACTGTTATCAGTTACTTTTCAAGCAAAACATACTGCAATCAGATTACAGATACTTTTGAAAAACTATGATTACTTCTTGGATTACTTTTAAATTCAGAAAGGATGTTAACGATAAAAATATATTATGACACCATTCTATTTTGACATTCAATTCAGCATTGAAAAAATGTGCAAGTCTAAATTTGTTCCGGGCCTCCCGAGTGGCGCAGTGGTCTTAGGCACTACATCGCAGCACTAGCTGTGCCACTAGAGATAGTGGTTCGAGTTCAGGCTCTGTCGCCAGCGGCGACAGGGAGACCCATGGGTCGGCGCACAATTGGTCCAGCGTTGTTCGGGTTAGGGGAGGGTTTGGACGGCAGGGATGTCCTTGTCCCATCGCGCTCTAGTGACTCCTGTGGCGGGCTGGGCGAATGCACGCTGACACGGTCGTCAGGTGTACAGTGTTTCCTCCAACATATTGGTGTGGCTGGCCTCCGGGTTAAGCCGGCATTGTGTCAAGAAGCAGTGCGGCTTGGTTGGAGGATGCACGGTTCTCGACCTTCGCATCTCCCGAGTCCGTATGGGAGTTGCAGCGACGAGACAAGACTCTAACTTCCAATTGGATACCATGAAATTGGGGAGAAAAATGATAAAAAATATTTTAATTTGTTCCACCTGAGGGAGTCTGACCACAAGTCAGCAACCACTATGTTGACACACCAAATGTGTTTGATGGCTCCTTTAGGTCTATTTCTGATGCCTCTTAAGAGGAAAGTCATCTAAAAGTAATTTCATGTTACCAGAGTACATTACTGACTTTGGGTAATCTAAAAGTTACAATTTTGGACAGGTAACTAGTAACTGTAACGGAATACATTTTGAAAGTAACCTACCCCACCCTGAGCTCAATAAATAACAGCGGAATTGGCAGAAAGATGATTTTGCAAAGCCAACAGTTCAACCATCTATAAAGGCTGAATGAATTTATGGTTCCATAACTATATGACATAACCGGCCTCTATATGAGATAAAAGGGGAATTTCCATATCTGTATATTAGGCTGGCCCTCTGGCTACAGGAAGATTGAGTTTAAGTTTAAGTGGCGGTTTGTAGATCCTGAGGAAACCGGGGGAAGCATGAGATGCTAATCACATGATGTCATTATTAGCCAGAAGGCAGAGATGGAAAACGAGACTCTAAAAGTTCAACAGTGTGGATTGATGATACAATTTCTAAAGAGAATAGGGGGAGGGGACACCAATGAAAAACACTGGAGGAATTCATGACTAACTTATATTCTCTGCCTGCTGCTGACCAATGTCATATCACATCTAGGATATGGAGAACTACTGTGTATCCACTCTTCCTCATTCTACTATAACACAGTTATACACAAAGGTTGGAGTCATTAAAACTATTTTTTTCAACAACTCCACAAACTTCTTGTTAACAAACTATAGCTTTGGCAAGTCAGTTAGGACATCTACTTTATTCATGACACAAGTCATTTTTCCAGCAATTGTTTACAGACAGATTATTTCACTTATAATTCACTGTATCACACGTTTGGGATGGTGTTCTTCGGCTTGCAAGCCTCCCCCTTTTTCCTCCAAACATAACAATGGTCATTATGGCCAAACAGTTATAATTTTGTTTCATCAGACCAGAGGACATTTCTCCAAAAAGTACGATCTTTGTCCCCATGTGCAGTTGCAAACCGTAGTCTGGCTTTTTATGGCGGTTTTGGAGAAATTACGTCTTCCTTGCCGAACGGCCTTTCAGGTTATGTCGATATAGGACTCGTTTTACTGTGGATATTGATACTTTTGTACCTGTTTCCTCCAGCATCTTCACAAGGTCCTTTGCTGTTGTTCTGGGATTGATTTGCACTTTTCGCACCAAATATGTTCATCTCTAGGAGACAGAACACGTCTCCTCCTGAGTGGTATGACGGCTGCGTGGTCCCATGGTGTTTATACTTGCATACTATTGTTTGTACAGATGAACGTGATACCGTCAGGCGTTTGGAAATTGCTCCCAAGGATGAACCAGACACGTGGAGGTCTACACATTATTTTTCTGAGGTCTTGGCTGATTTCTTTTGATTTTCCCATGATGTCAAGCAAAGAGGCACAGAGTTTGAAGGTAGGCCTTGAAATAAATCCACAGGTACACCTCCAATTAACTCAAATGATATCAGTTAGCCTATCAGAAGCTTCTAAAGCATTGACATTATTTTCTGGAATTTTCCAAGCTGTTTAAAGGCACAGTCAACTTAGTGCATGTAAACTTCTGACCCACTGGAATTGTGATACAAAAAATTACAAGTGAAATAATCTGTCTGTAAACAATTGTTGGAAAAATTACTTGTGTCATGAACAAAGTAGATGTCCTAACTGACTTGCCAAAACTATAGTTTGTTAACATGAAATTTGTGGAGTGGTTGAAAAACTAGTTTTAATGACTCCAACCTAAGTGTATGTAAACTTCCAACTTTAGCTGTAGCTTGCAATTTGGGTTGCTCATTTTGGGGAATATTCAGGAGGTGGAAACTTTCCGTGGGCAATTAACGGGAATATATGTGAATTAACTGAAATATATGCAAATTAATATGAATATAATTTAAATATAGATGTTTTTTTGCATTGGATATATTTACCACATCATATGGAGACAGAAACATAAACCTTATCATAAGTAGACATAAATGCAAATGATTAAGTCCTTCCAATAGAAATTGAAAAAACAATTTACAAGGACCAGTTGCGCTCTGAGGCGGCGGATGTTGGTGGGATTTGGAGAGAGATGGAGGCAACAGGGGAAAGAGCCTCAGATCCACAAAGTCCCTTCCACCAGGTGGCTGATGAGATATATTGGCACGACTTCCATATTGCATCTCCATCTCAAAGCCCTTGCTTGGAAGTGTACTTCGCCAGACTGCCAAGAACCTTGCCCTCATCCAGGCCAAGGTGGCGAGACACGTTAGTGATGACACCACAGGCCTTGTTAATCTCTGCACCAGACAGGATGCTCTTGCCAGCATACTTACGGTCCAACATGTACGCTGCAGCGTGGATGGGCTTCAGGCAGAAGTCTTCATGCTTTTTGATGCATTTCAGAACTGCAATTTCCTCTGCTTGGAGCAACAGTGAAGTGGGAAGGGCTGTACGGATTTCTTCTCTTACATCTGAAAACAGAGTCTGAACATCAGACAGGATGGCATTGTCTCCCTCAATCCGTGCAATGGCTACTGCTATAAGTTTCAGGAGTTTCAGGCTGCTTTACCACTCGCTCCCAAAATACATCAACCAGGAGGATCCTCTTGATGGGGCTGTCCATATCGGCAGACTGTGATATGGCCATTTCTTGGAGAGACTCCTTCCCCTCCAGGAGACTTTCAAACATGATGACAACACCACCCCAATGGGTGTTGCTGGGCAGCTTCAATGTGGTGCTCTTATTCTTCTCACTTTGCTTGGTGTGGTAGATTGCTGCTATAACTTGATGACCCTTCACATACCTAATCATTTCCTTGGCTCTGTTGTAGAGTGTATCCATTGTTTTCAGTGCCATGATGTCCTTGAGGAGCAGATTCAATGCATGAGCAGCACAGCCAATGGGTGTGATGTGAGGGTAGGACTCCTCCACTTTAGACCAAGCAGCCGTCATGTTCGCAGCATTGTCTGTCACCAGTGCAAATACCTTCTGTGGTCCTAGGTCATTGATGACTGCCTTCAGCTCATCTGCAATGTAGAGACCGGTGTGTCTGTTGTCCCTTGTGTCTGTGCTCTTGCAGAATACTGGCTGAGGAGTGGAGATGATGTAGTTAATTATTCTTTGCCCACGAACATTCAACCACCCATCAGAGATGATTGCAATACAGTCTGCTTTCTCTATGATTTGCTTGACCTTCATTTGAACTCTGTTGAACTCTGTATCCAGCAAATGAGTAGATAAAGCATGTCTGGTTGGAGGGGTGTATACACAGCTCGAGCAAGACATTCATCAGCATTTCTCTGACTACGTTCCTCCATTGAGTAAAAAAAAACTTCTGATTCCAGGAGGACCATGAGCTGTTGCTATCGATAAGGTGTCTGATTCATCATTTTCACCTCAAATAGAAGTAGAGGGACTTTTGTCAGAGGTTACTTTCTGTGAGCGCTGAGGGAACTATATGCATTTGGCCAGATGATTCTGCATCTTTGTTGCATATGATTTGGCACAGTATTCGCAAATGTACACAGCTTTTACTTCTACATCAGCTGCAGTGAAATGTCTCCACACATCAGATAGTGCCCATGGCATTTTCCTGTAAAGAGTATAAAAAAATAAGTAAAAATAAAAACAAATGAAATGTATATTCCATGTACAGATAAATATTTAAGCAGTTAGATTAAAACAACTTCTTTGTAAGATAAATGTTTTAAAATTAAACATGTATGGAAACAGGTGAATTAACACTCCTCAGTTAGCAGGCTCAAGCCAGCTAAAACCCACATGGTACCAAAAACTAACTAGCAGAAATTGTTAACAAGTTAGAAATTACTTAAACAAAGTTTGCTGTAGGCTACTATTTACTAGTTAACAAAATATCATGTGTCATAAAATATATTCACCCCCAACCCCCGGTATTGTATTCATAACGTACCAGTAAGCATGTGGTCCTTGGATCAGACTGTGTAGTAGTGTGGGCTCAATAGCATCTCATTAGTGTGCAAGATCTTGAGAATCGGCTGTACATGTGATGGAAGAGTGCACTGCACATGTGATGCAGAGGGTTTCAATTCCATTGAATTGGGGATAGTTTAAACATAATATGTGTATCCCACAACAAAGGTCACTGTTATAAGCTAACTTTTTTGATGAATTTAAGCAAAATTCCCAGGCTTAACTTCCCATGGAAAATTCCTGGAAAAATGTCTGAAATTTACCGGAAGGTTTCCGACCCTTTGCAATCCTACTTGCAATAATAGTGTTTAACTTGACTTTAGAACGACTACTGTCGTGGAAAATTGCAAGATGATGTTATAAAGATTATGTTACAATGCTTGTATTACATTATAATAGTTGCTACAATCGACAGAATAGAGTATTGTGTGTGTGTTCCAATGAGGATGGGCCTCTATGAGATAGCATTGACAGGGGAGATTTACGATGTCTTTGGGTAATAAAGACTAAAGAGCATTCCAGATAACATGAGGTAATGTTATCGTGCTATACCGTACCAGGATGAGACGGGTTCCAGTTTGGAGTAGGAGGGCCAGACACGGGTCTTTACAATGAGAACTGTTGACACAGCAGTAACTGTCTGGTATGTTTTATAGCTATCTTTCATACAAATCTTAAACTTTGTGAACTGTTCCTAAGATCCTGTGATTCGTCATGTAAGTTGAGAGGGGTGTATCTTGGCTATAAAAGATCTTTGTACTTTTCTGTTGGTACTTTGCAATGGTTCATTAGAGATCATTGAAAGTCAAAAAGGCTATTGCAAAGCTCTTATTAAAAATATGTAGTTTAAGTGTAACTCTGACTGGTGTGTGAAGTTTGTAACTCTCCTCATTTGGTAAAGCAGAAAAATGCCACCACACTACCTCATCTCTGTACCGCACACATACAATTATTTGTAAGGTCCCTCAGTCGAGCAGTGAATTTCAAACACAGATTCAACCACAAAGACCTGGTACGTTTTCCACTACCTCGCAAAGTGCACCTACTGGTAAACGGGTTAAAAAAAATACCCCTTTTAGTATGGTGAAGTTGTTAATTACACTTTGGATGGGGTATAAGTACACCCAGATACTTTCGGCGAGGAAGGAAATTGCTCAGGGATTTCACCATGAGGCCAATGGTGAGTTTAATGGCTGTGTTAGGACAGTAGTTACTCCACAATACTAACCTAAATGACAGAGTGAAAAGAAGGAAGCCTGTACAGAATAAAAATAGTCCAAAACATGCATCCTGTTTGCAATAAGCCACTAAAGTAAAACTGTCCTGAATACAAAGCATTATGGGGCACATCCAACACAACCCATCACATCACTGAGGACTTCTCTTCATAATTTCAAGTGGTGGCTGCATCATGTTATGGTATGCTTGTCATCGACAAGGACTAAGGAGTTTTTTAGGATAAAAGGAAACGGAATAGAGATAAGCACAGGCTAAATCCTGGAGGAAAACCTGGAAAATCTGCTTTCCAACAGACACTAGGAGACATATTCACCTTTCAGCAGGACAACAACACAAGGCCAAATATACATTGGAGTTGCTGACCAAGACGACACTGAATGTCCCTGAGTGGCATAGTTACAGTTTTGACTTAAATCGGATTGAAAATCTATGGCAAGAGTTGAGAATCGCTGTCTAGCAAAAAATTTGCAAAACCTGTTTTCACTTTGTCATTATGGGGTATTGTGTGTAGAGAGAGAGAAAAATATATATAACACAACAAAATGTGGAACAAGTCAAGGGATATGAATACTTTCTGAAGACACTGTAGATAAACTGGAAGATAAGTAATGGGTGTCTGATCAAAGATCTGTAAAGGGAGATCACCTGCTTACTTTGTCCAGACCCCTTGGAGTTCTTCACATTTTATTGTGTTACAAAGTGGGATTAACATGGTTTTAATTGTCTTTTTGTCAATAATAATTTTGTCAATAATATACTCAAAGTGGAAGATTAAAAAACATTTCAGAACTAAAATATATTCATTGTATAAGTATTCAGGCCCCATGTTTAGGCAAGCCTAAATTAGTTCAGGAGTAAAATTTGGCTGAACGAATCACATGGACTCAGTCTGTCGACATGATTTTTAAATTACTAACCCTTCCTCTGTCCCAGATACATACAACATCTGTAAGATCCCTTAGTCAAGTATTGAATTTCAAGCACAGATTCAACTACAAAGAGCAGCGAGCTTTTCGAAAGCCTCCTAAATAAGGGCAGTGATGGGTAACAATCACAAATCAAGACTAGTGTGTACGCTGAGAGTCGGGAAGCAAGTTCAGGGAGTGTATTTAACAAATAAATGTACATATAACAAAACAAGAAACACAGGTAGCGTACAGACATGAACACTGGAACAGAAACAATAACGCCTGGGGAAAGAACCAAAGGGAGTGTCATATGTAGGGAAGGTAATCAGGCAGGCGATAGAGTCCAGGTGAGTCTGATCAGGCGCTGGTGCTCGTAACGATGGTGACAGGTGTGCGTAATAATGAGCAGCCTGGTGACCTCGAGCGCCGGAGAGGTAGTATACCTGACACAGACATTGAATATCTCTTTAATCATGGTCTAGTTAATAATTATTCTGTGTATTATGTATTAAACCACCCAGACACCTCAAAGATACAGTCGTCCTTCTGAACTGAGCTGCAGGAGAGGAATGAAACTGCTCAGGAACGTTACCACGAGGCCAATGGTGACTTTAACCAGCTACGGAGTTCAATGGCTGTGACGGGAGAGAACTTAGGATGGATCAACAACATTTTGACTTCACAATAATGACTTAAATGACAGAGTGAAAACACAAAATATTCCAAAACATGCATATTGTATGCAACAAGGCAATAAAGCAATACTGCAAAAAACAGGGCAAAGGGATACACAGGCAAAAACCTAGAGCAAAACATGCTTCAGTCTGCTTTACACCAGACACTGAGAGGAATTCACCTTTCAGTAGGACAATAACTTCCAACACAAGGCCAATTCTACACTGGAGTTGCTCACCAAGAAGATATTGAATGTTCCTAAGTGGCCAAGTTACAGTTTTTACTTAAATCTGCTTGAAATAGACTTGAGACTTGAGAATGGCTGTCTAGCCATGATCAACAACCAACTTGACAGAGCTTGAAGAATTTTGAGAAGAATAATAGGCAAATATTGCACAATCAAGGTGTGTAAGGCTCTTAGAGACTTACCCAGAAACCCTCACAGCTGGAATGGATGCCAAAATGTGTTTATGTATGGACTCAGGGAGCTGAATACTTAAGCAACAACTATATTTTAGTTATTAGTTCATTTTTATTCATCTTATAAAAAGAAAAACGTATATTTTTTGGTCCACCTTGACGTTAGAGTATTTTGTGTAGATTGTTGACAAAAACTGACAATTCAATCCATTTAAATCCCACCTTGTAACAATAAATTGTGACAAAATCCAAGGGGTCTGAATACTTTTGCAAGGCACTGTATATATAATTAGATAAAGACGAAGATGATGAAATAACGGGGTGTCTGAACAGTGATCTGCTTACCTTCCCCAGTAGGACCACCATCTTGTGTCTCCAGCGTCCTTTGTTGAGTGAAGCAACTCGGATCCATATGTTGAGCTGAGAGTTGTACATCCACACGTCTCTGCCGTTGATACGGCCCCCTGGAAAATACACACAACACCGTTAGCCTTGACACTGAGTGACTTAGGATGATGTTAGCCCACTGAACTCAAGCCTAGGCATTAACTCTGAGAGCTAGCCAGAGTGTTCGGTAAAGTTACTCAACACGTGAGTGTAGTTTACCGAACCGTCTCTGCTACACCAGTGTTTTTTAGCTAACTTGTCATCGTCTTTGGTTGTTTTCACTAATCTCAAATGTAATTGTATTGACACACAGCAATAGCCAAAAAAACAAAGCCTGTATCTACCCCAAAATAACTCTTGGTTCCAATTCAAACCAATTTCATCTAATAAAGACATTTCTTCATAAATAGAATAAGTTGATCTTGAGCAACATCCAAATTGTGAATGGGTTATGTATTTGGGTTGAAATGTCAAGGCCACATTGAGTAAGGCACAGCTGACACTAAGTACGGTTACATGCACACAATAAACCCGATTATTGTGGATAGTCAGATTAATATAATAATTTGATTTAAACGTTTACATGCTCTGCAAGAATGATTTCCCTAATAATTATGTTTACATGAACACAAGCTACCTGACGGCACTCTGATAAATGCAGGAAAAAATTGCAAATCAATATGTATGTTCGACCACAGCGAGCATGTTATGTTTGGGAAGCGCATTTGATTCCGACATATAAAGTTTGTATATGAAAGCTACTTCTAAGATGCAAACATTCAGGAGGCTCACTCAGCTGGTGCTAACACGTGCAGATCAAAAATACTGCCATTTAAGGTGTTAACATGTCCTAAGAATTAAAAAGATTGCTCAGAAAACCAGGTGTTTTGTGAATCATCTGCCTACTGCCAGTTTAATATAAAAAGTATTACTGTGCAATGTGTGCATGTACACATACTCACTGTCTTATCTGAGCGAAAGGTTTGAGCTAGGCTTTATGGGCAATCCTGCTGATCAAAGTCTACTTCGACACGGAGCAAACAACACACACGTATGTCAGGAACACACAAGCACCATGGCTCTTTACAGGTGCTTACGACACGGAGCAAACAACACACACGTATGTCAGGAACACACAAGCACCATGGCTCTTTACAGGTGCTTACGACACGGAGCAAACAACACACACGTATGTCAGGAACACACAAGCACCATGGCTCTTTACAGGTGCTTACGACACGGAGCAAACAACACACACGTATGTCAGGAACACACAAGCACCATGGCTCTTTACAGGTGCTTACGACACGGAGCAAACAACACACAAGCACCATGGCTCTTTACAGGTGCTTACAAACACAACATGCATGACACAACCACGCGCAACCGGACTTTTTACAGGGCCTTCAAACACAGCACATACGTATTGCACATGCATACCCCTGCCTAGCACAAGACTTTAAATGAGAAACAGGATATCTTCATTTTCTATAAAGCAGCAGTCGGATTATTTCCCCTACTGCGCCTCTCTCTCTCTCTCTCTCTCTCTCTCAGCCTGAGTCAATCAAAAGGCCCCACTGATCCTTGTGAAAAACCAAGACACGGCACTGAACAAACACTACTTTTTTGCTAACACAAGAGAGAAACAAAGGGCTATAGAATAAAGCCGTAAAAACACCAGGAAAAGTTATATATTTTAAGGAAGAGAGGTGCAAACTTTAACTTAGAAGCAGTAAAGTACTGTACATTAGTTCCCTCTGAAGTAATATGAAGATGTTGGGAGATTGACATGAATGCTGAGTTTCCAAGAAAGAAACCCTCTTCAGAATCATCCTTCTAAACAAATAGATGGTTCAGTGATTGGGAGGCTATGTTGAGAGAGAGTGGAGGAAAAAAGACTAACCAGTATGGCCATGCATATTAGCCAGACTCAGCATCAACAAAATCACACAACAACAAGATGAACAACAATAAGCAAGTAAACCAGGCGATCATATCGTCATATTGTGACATAAAAACATATCCAATAGCATAATCATGTGTCTTAATTACAATGTATGATACATAAAATAGAATTGTTTTTAAACTAATTGCTAAGCTTTAAAAGATCAGAAGTCCCATCTACATTCCCCCTCCAGTTCTAAACTGAGATGCCCCAACTGACAGGAAGAGCAGCTGATTTAATAAAACGACTTAACATAGTATAATAGTTGGGCTTATCATCTAACAACAAAATTAAATGATTTCTCAATCCGTCACAGTCTGTTGGGCTTAGAATGGGTGTTTAACCATAATTAAGAAAGGGTGGCTGTGTACTCCAGTAAACAGCAACATATACAAGGCTGGCCAGCAAAAACAAACGTGTTGGTATCTTTTGGGACTCGCCAAGACAGTTAACTAGTTATGTTCATATGTCCATTGAGATAAATCCCTCCAATATGTGACAATTATGTCTGAAACATAATAATATGTGGCTGCCACCTGCCACCTATTTTAGGTGAAGATTAAGGAAAGGACACCAGAAGTCATGTTATCAGTAATAGTACACAGCCATTGTTACTTTTTAGGGGTGGGTAGTGGTATGGGACTATTGTATAACCCAATAATAGTTGTGTCTGTCTGTCATTCAGAACACAAGGTATTGATGACTACCCTATAGGCCCCTATCGGTCTCCAAAAAACAAACAAAGCATATGACAAGAACCAGTTTCCAAGACAAAAAAAGCCTCAAATACTTCATGACATTGAACCTACTCATAAGCCTTTCAAACCAGGTCTGTTCTCACAGGAAGCAAGTGTTGGTCACATACTACTAATCATGAGATCGTAGAGAGGAACAAACTTGCACGCCAAAAATACCACTTAGGAAATGTCAAGGAGAGGGGCATCAAGAAAAGAATGGCACTGCAGTGAATAGCAACCGTTTTACGGGCTCATGACAAATTGCGCTATTTTGTCATTTTTGCGCTGATCTGAACTTTTTTTGTACATAATGTTTCCTCCATTTCCTATGATTGAAAACAGCTTCTGGCATTAATACAGGACAAAGATCAAATCCCACAACACCGGCTCTGATGCTCATCGGATGTGTCAGCGTTTACAGACTATCGCGGATTACAAAGGGCAACCCAATCCCTGTGACGCGAGCCTACAAGATGAGCTAAATGCCTTCTATGCTCGCCAGGTAACCAACACTGAACCATGCATGAGCGCACCAGATGTTCCGGACAACTGTGTAATCCTGCTCTCCGTAGCCAAAGTTAACATTCACAAGGCCGCAGGGCCAGGTGAATTACCAGGACGCGTACTCAGCACATGCGCGGACCAGCCTGACATTTTAAACCTCACCCTGACCCAGTCTGTAATACCTACTTGTTTCAAGCGGACCACCATAGCCCCTGTGCCCAACATCGCCAAGGTAACCTGTCTTAATCAAATGGCTACCCAGACTATTTGCATTGACTGACCTTTTTTTTGCACTGGCTCTATACATACTCACTGGACTCTACCCACAAACTCACACATACTACACTGACACACACACTACTCTGTTCATTATCTATCCTGATTGCCTAGTCACTTTTACCCCTACCTACATGTATATACACTATATGTACAAAACAATGTGTACACCCCTTCCAATTTGTGGATGTGGCTATGTCAGCAACACCCATTACTGACAGGTATATACAATTGAGCACACAGCCATGCAATCTCCATAGACAATCGTTGGCAGTAGAATGGCCTTACTGAAGAGCTCAGTAACTTTCAACGTGGCACAGTCATAGGATGCCACCTTTCCAACAAGTCAGTTTGTCAAGTTTCTGCCCTGCTAGAACTGCCCACGTCAACTATAAGTGCTGTTATTGTGAAGTGGAAACGTCTAGGAGCAACAACGGCTCAGCCGTGAAGTGGTAGGCCAAACAAGCTCACAGAACAGGACTGCCGAGTGCTGAAGCACGTAGCGTGTAAAAATTGTCTGTCCTAGGATGCAACATTCACTAACGAATTCCAAACTGCCTCAGGAATTAACGTCAGCACAATAACTGTTTGTCAGGAGCTTCATCAAATACAGTGCCTTGCGAAAGTATTCGGCCCCCTTGAACTTTGCGACCTTTTGCCACATTTCAGGCTTCAAACATAAAGATATAAAACTGTATTTTTTTGTGAAGAATCAACAACAAGTGGGACACAATCATGAAGTGGAACGACATTTATTGGCTATTTCAAACTTTTTTAACAAATCAAAAACTGAAAAATTGGGCGTGCAAAATTTTTCAGCCCCTTTACTTTCAGTGCAGCAAACTCTCTCCAGAAGTTCAGTGAGGATCTCTGAATGATCCAATGTTGACCTAAATGACTAATGATGATAAACACAATCCACCTGTGTGTAATCAAGTCTCCGTATAAATGCACCTGCACTGTGATAGTCTCAGAGGTCCGTTAAAAGCGCAGAGAGCATCATGAAGAACAAGGAACACACCAGGCAGGTCCGAGATACTGTTGTGAAGAAGTTTAAAGCCGGATTTGGATACAAAAAGATTTCCCAAGCTAATATTGAAATGGAAGGAGTATCAGACCACTGCAAATCTACCAAGACCTGGCCGTCCCTCTAAACTTTCAGCTCATACAAGGAGAAGACTGATCAGAGATGCAGCCAAGAGGCCCATGATCACTCTGGATGAACTGCAGAGATCTACAGCTGAGGTGGGAGACTCTGTCCATAGGACAACAATCAGTCGTATATTGCACAAATCTGGCCTTTATGGAAGAGTGGCAAGAAGAAAGCCATTTCTTAAAGATATCCATAAAAAGTGTTGTTTAAAGTTTGCCACAAGCCACCTGGGAGACACACCAAACATGTGGAAGAAGGTGCTCTGGTCAGATGAAACCAAAATTGAACTTTTTGGCAACAATGCAAAACGTTATGTTTGGCATAAAAGCAACACAGCTCATCACCCTGAACAACCATCCCCACTGTCAAACATGGTGGTGGCAGCATCATGGTTTGGGCCTGCTTTTCTTCAGCAGGGACAGGGAAGATGGTTAAAATTGATGGGAAGATGGATGGAGCCAAATACAGGACCATTCTGGAAGAAAACCTGATGGAGTCTGCAAAAGACCTGAGACTGGGACGGAGATTTGTCTTCCAACAAGACAATGATCCAAAACATAAAGCAAATTCTACAATGGAATGGTTCAAAAATAAACATATCCAGGTGTTAGAATGGCCAAGTCAAAGTCCAGACCTGAATCCAATCGAGAATCTGTGGAAAGAACTGAAAACTGCTGTTCACAAATGCTCTCCATCCAACCTCACTGAGCTCGAGCTGTTTTGCAAGGAGGAATGGGAAAAAATTTCAGTCTCTCGATGTGCAAAACTGATAGAGACATACCCCAAGCGACTTACAGCTGTAATCGCAGCAAAAAGGTGGCGCTACAAAGTATTAACTTAAGGGGGCTGAATAATTTTGCATGCCCAATTTTTCAGTTTTTGATTTGTTAAAAAAGTTTGAAATATCCAATAAATGTTGTTCCACTTCATGATTGTGTCCCACTTGTTGTTGATTCTTCACAAAAAAATACAGTTTTATATCTTTATGTTTGAAGCCTGAAATGTGGCAAAAGGTCGCAAAGTTCAAGGGGGCCGAATACTTTCGCAAGGCACTGTACGTCAAATAGGGGAGAGGTGTTGTGCCATGAGGTGTTGCTCTTACATTTAAGGTTTTTACAGGTTTTTTAAAGCCAGGTTTGCTGTTCACTTGAGCAATCCGAGATGAAAGGTAGTTCCATGCAATCAGTCTCTCCTTTACTTTTAGCCAAGAGAGACCGGCATGCATACTATTGATATTATCCCTCCGATTACAGTGAATAACACGTTTTTCTAGGTCCATCTTTGCAGCACCTGAGCATATGACTGGGCAGTAATCAAGATAAGATCAAACTTGGCACTGCAGGACTTGTTTTGTGGAGTGGGGTGCCAAAAAAGCAGAGCATCTCTTTATCACGGACAGACCTCTCCCCATCTTTTTAACCATTTAATCAATGTGTTTTTACCATGAAAGTTTTTGTATCCAACGTAACACCAAGTAATTTAGTCTCCTCAACATGCTCAACAGCCACATTATTCACTATCAGATTTAGTGGAGGTTTAGAACTTAGGGAAAACTTGTACACAATACAATGCTTTTAGTTTTAGAGATGTTCAGGATTAGTTTATAACTGGCCATCCATTCTAAGACAGACGTAAACTTTTTGTTTAGGGTTGCAGTGATTTCACTAGACATGGTTGCTTACGTGTATAATGTTGAATCATTAGCATACATAGACACACAGGCTTCTGTGATATGGCAGAGTTTGAAAGCCAATAACTAGTTATGGTCAACAACATCAAAAGCAGCACTAAAATCTATCAATACAGCTCCCACAATCTTATTGTTATTCCTTTCTTTCAACCATTCATCAATCATTTGTGTCAGTCCCGTCATTTGTTGTTATCAAGCATGCTGAAAGCCAATCAAATGTATTTATAAAGCCCTTCTTACATCAGCTGATGTCACAAAGTGCGGTACAGAAACCCAGTGTCGTGTCTTTGGCTATGCCGGATTAAGTGATACGACATGCTTTTCTATAAAATCCTTTCTCTGTAATTAATATTACCTGATTGAGCTAATCATGAAAATGTAATTACCTAGAGGCACCACAAAATAATATTTATAGAGCTGTTATCTTCCGAATAAACTCTTAAAGACCTAGTAATATTTTACATCAATAGCAGTCAATATTAATCGTCACCTTAATTCAGTCTCATCTGAAAGTTGTAAATTCTTGTAAACCTTCACGAACCCTGGCTAACAAGTTGAATCAGCAATACAAAATTGGGTTAAATATTTATTTACTAAATACTTATCTAATCAAACAGAATTACATAAACACAGAATGAATTATACCTTGATTACAAATTAAGTCATAAAGGAAATTGTCCCTAGCGGGCGGAACAGATATGACAGTTGGTTACACAAAAGAAAAGGGGCTGGGTTTGAGTGAAAGAGTGGGAAGACTGAGCGAAGCTGTGCTATCGTAAATACAGTATCTTATGCATTCTAAATTACCGCCCATTTGGAAAAGGAAAATGCAATGAATATTTACTCTGAGCTGCGCTTCGTTAGGTTGGTGGTAGATGGAAGGCCGTGTTGCCCAACCCGAGACCTTTGAAAAATGTCTCTGGTGGTAAATTGAATACGTTGTAGTAACGTCGTTGTGTGGTAGACGGAATACTCTGTCTGTTCTTTCCTAGCCTACGTTTGCAGCTGCTGTTGCTAACTCAACGGCTAGGAGGTATCACTTCTGTAGTGAATAAGAGTTCAAAGTTCATACCATTCGCAACCAAAGCTCACGCTGAGGTTGGCTTCGTTCTGTAGTTATTATCTGAACCATTCTGACATCGGACCGTTGTCCTCACATCCTCGGAACAGGAGGTTACATTTTCGTCAAGGCTTTATATAGTGGAGCGAGAAGGGTGTGTTTGAAAAGTTGTATAACCCATGTCTCTTCACAGGGGCGGGCCACTGACTGAGCAGAGCCCAAATCTCTCATTTGGAAGCTAAAATTACATTTAATCTCTTCACCAATAATTTTATATTCAAACATTTAAATTGAACAACAATTCCATGTGAATCCGATAACTCTGATGTGTAGACTTTCCACTGTAGAGTTTATGTCATCCTATCATTGATGACATCCTATCATTGTCTCAGATGACAACCGAACTGACATCATTTTCAGTAAGTACCACCGCATATGTTCAATTGGTTAGATTACCAGAATATAGTTCATTTCCCCCACCTTCTGATGTTCCCAGATTCTCTATGTTAACCAAGGGGTTTTCAAATGTCACATCAGTAGGGTAGAGAGGAAAAAGGGGGGAAGAGGTATTTATGACTGTCTTAAACTTACCCCCAGGCCAACGTCATGACACCAGCCTAAAATCCCAAACAGCAAGCAATGCAGGTAAAGTATGTTATTAATTTGTTTACAGATAAATAGCAATTCATTCGTTTTTTCCCCAAAGTTTTTTAAGAATCGGCAACAAGCCTATTGGTCGGCTGTTAGAACCAGTAAAGGGTGCTTTACCATTCTTGGGTCGTGGCATGACTTTGTCTTCCCTCCAGATCTGAGGACAAAAACATTCATCCATATCCAGATGAAAGATATGACAAATAGGAGTGGGAATATAGTCTGCTACCATCCTCAGTAGCTTTCCATCTAAGTTGTCAATACCAGGTGGTTTCTCATTATTGATGGACAACAATAATTTGTCCACCTCACCCACACTAACTTTACAAAACTCTAAATGACAAGCAAAAATTTTCCCATTTCCGTCTCTTCTGTAGATGTTATATCCTTGTATTGCTACTGCTGTATCATCAAAGGAATTATCTAAGTGGGTCTCAGAGAGGGCTTATACAGTTAAAGTCGGAAGTTTACATACACTAAGGTTGGAGTCATTAAAACTCATTTTTCAACCACTTTACACATTTCTTGTTAACAAACTATAGTTTTGGCAAGTTGGTTAGGACATCTACTTTGTGCATGACACAAGTCATTTTTCCAACAATTGTTTACAGACAGATTATTTCACTGTATCATAATTCCAGTGGGTCAGAAGTTTACATACAATAAGTTGACTGTGCCTTCAAACAGCTTGGAAGATTCCAGAAAATTATGTCATGGCTTTAGAAGCTTCTGATAGGCTAATTGACAATTAGAGTCAATTGGGGGTGTACCTGTAGATGTATTTCAAGGACTACCTTCAAACTAAGTGCCCCAATGCTTGACATCATGGGAAAATCAAAAGAAATCAGCCAAGACCTGAGAAAAAAAATTGGTTCATGTCTGGTTCATCCTTGGGAGCAATTTCCAAAAGCTTGAAGGTACCATGTTCATCTGTACAAACAATAGTACGCAAGTATAAACACCTTGAGACCACGCAGCCGTCATACCGACTCAGGAAGAGATACGCTCTGTCTCCTAGAGATGAACATACTTTGGTGTGAAAATTGCAAATCAATCCCAGTTACACCACCTCTGTAAGGAGGAATGGGCCATACTTCACCCAACGTATTGTGGGAAGCTTGTGGAAGGCTACCCAAAACATTTGACCCAAGTTAAACAATTTAAAGGCAATCCTACCAATTACTAATTGAGTTTATATCAAACTACTGACCCACTGGGAATGTGATGAAAGAAATAAAAGCTGAAAGAAATAATTCTCTCTACTATTATTCTGACATTTCACATTTTTAAATAAAGTGGTGATCCTAACTGACCTAAGACAGGGATTTTTTACTAGGATTAAATGTTAGTAATTGTGAAAAACTGAGTTTAAATATATTTGGCTAAGGTGTATGTAAACTTCCGACATCAACTGTATATGAATGTTATCTGTTGTTAGGAAGTTATTGATTTCATTAACCGTATTTCTAAGGCTACATACAGTATATTAATATGGGCTATTTTTAGCCCTTTCCTGGGTAACTTATCAGAGATAGACATAATATAATAATAAATAAAAAAGCATGAAAATAACTTTGTTCGGCCGATAAAGTCAGTCAATCAGGCACTTGTGAGTGTCAGTTGGTGCACAGTGTGTGTGTGTGTGTGTGTGTGAGATGTAGCCCTCTCACTTCTCCCAGATGTTTGGGAGGGAGGGTTGACAATTACCCTGCTGTAGCAAATCCCCACCGTCTCTGGCCGTTATTTTTTGCCTCTGGCACACAGCTTACGAGTAGTCCTTGTTGAGGAAGATGTTGGTTCCTCTCAAGTTCTTGGCTCTCTTCAGAGCAGCCATCTTATTCTTGAACCTTAGGAACCTGACCACTATTGGCCTGGGTCAGTCACCTGGGCTGGTTACAGGTTTTCCAGTCCCGTGGGCGTGCTCCACCTCAATCTTCCTATGATCCATCTGCAGCTTTTCTGTGATAATATTTCTCAATTTCACCTCAGACTCTGTCCAGTTCACATGTAGAGACTCTGGTATGCCATCCACAAAAATATTATTCCATCTGGACTGTCCCTCTAGAATAGATCATCTGTTTTCCCAGTCATTGTTAATAATGATTAACAGACTTTGCTGATGTCATCTCTCACAGACTTACAGTTTGTTGTTATCTTGTTGCAAGCCTCTTTCAGGACATCCACCTCTTCCTGGTAGAACTACAAACTGTTGTTAAGGTACTGGACATCTCTGGTCAGATCGTCCATTCTTTTGTTAGTTGAATGGACAATTATTTGGATAAAGCTCTTGAAGCTATTTTCCTGTTGCTGTGACAACTGCTTTTAGACATATTTTTGTTGATTTAAAAGATCACGCACCTGTGATAGAGAAACACTGTCCTCTTCATTAGCTTTTGACAGCATGGTAGCAACGTTGGCTACTGCTTGTACTCCATGCAGCTCAAGCCAGGACAGGTCACAGGGCAGATGGACAACAGCAGTGATTTAAACAGCCACAAGCCCAGAACAATCCGCAGTCCCAGCCACAAGGGTTAACCATATCGCGGGCTGTGTTCAAGCTGTCAAGGAAGCCTAGCCAGCTTGATAGCAGCTATGCTAGCAGACCAAGCAGCTTCAGATAAACGTGGCTAACTGTCGACTTTTCATACAGTATACATTCATATAATCAGGGAGAATACAGCCAAATTCAGCTAAGAAATGTTTTATTCCTATCACACAAAACATGGTTGGTTTGGTTAACGTGGTCAAATGGCCACCCAAATGTCCCACTGACACCAGCTCAAGTATGGATTCCCACAATGGTGAGTGGAGAGGTGAACCGTTTGGTCATATTGATCATTGATAGTGAGTGTTGTGAGCTCAAGTATGCAGTCACTGTGGGAAAGACCGTCATGGCCAGGGTCATGTTTAGGGTTGATGCTGTGTGTGATGCTGATTCTGAGCCACATTCCCCTGTTCTTCCACACATGTCATTGCTAACGTTGCTAACTGTCGACAGTTGATACTGCATACATCTTCCTATCATACAAAACATGTCACTCAGGAGTCCAATAAAATGAACCGTTGATCTTGATCATGTGGCATGACAATTACATAAAAGTTCACCTCAGGATTCCCTTAGAGGAGAGTTGACAGGCAAACTATTGGTCAGATATTGTGGTCATTGACAGTGAGTGTTGTGAGCTGAATTATGCGGTCAGTGTGGGAAAGACAGTCACGTCTGGGGTTAAGGTCGCAGTCAGTGACAGTAACGGTCCAGACAGACTGGAGGGTTCCATGCCCGTCTCATTCTGATCCTATTTCAGACGGGGCTTTAATGCAGCTGCACTGCTGCAGTGACACCCTCCAGAGAATGTGAGAGAGCCAGAGAGGGAAGGAGAGAGGGGGACAGAGGGAGAGAGAGAAACAGAAAGAGAGAGAGAGATTGATAGCTCACACATGAGGACTTGGCACAAGTAGAGTACAAGACAAAAAAAAAAGCACTCTTTCCCTCTTGGGCAGACCGTGAACCTCTCTCTCTCTTTTTTCATTCTTTGTCTCTTTTCTCCCTGTACTTGGCAGATTTGTACTTTTAGCATGTTTGTTATCTGAGGCTAATTAATTGCTTTTGAGCAAAAACAATCCCAATTAGCACCAATGCTATGATGTAAACCCCACAATGCACATTAAACCCAATACAACCTTTGTCAAAGTTGGATAGATTTCTATGTTTCTGTGATGATGGTTCTTTATTAGCCTATAGTTTCAGATCAGTTTGCAGCCAACTCCTCTAATGTGTTAGCTGTCATGACAAAATATATGTTTAAATGTTTGTTTACAGCTAATTCGAGCGAAAGCCTGGGGTATGGTATTTCAATAGAACCCATGCTGTTTTCATTAGGGAGTGTAGATGACGTTATTATACCGCTGCCCTGTTCAATTTGGGTCCAGTGAGGCTTTAAAAAGGGTATTTTGTGCCAAACTTGGCAGCACACTTCTCCCAGCATTAATCAGCCCGGTCAAAAGGCTATAAACACTCTGGGTAGAAGTTGCCCACTGACACAGATCTAGGATCAGCTAACCTTCCCTAAACACTAACCTCAACCATTAGAGGAAACATTTTAAACTGACCATAGATCAAACTGTAGAAGCAACTTTTTCCTTGAAAGCTAT
This sequence comes from Oncorhynchus tshawytscha, assembly GCF_018296145.1. Taxonomy (NCBI): domain Eukaryota; kingdom Metazoa; phylum Chordata; class Actinopteri; order Salmoniformes; family Salmonidae; genus Oncorhynchus; species Oncorhynchus tshawytscha. The sequence continues at coordinate 5,349,917 of NC_056456.1, forward strand.
AAAGAGCAAAGAGCCCTGTGACCCTGGCTCTTGGCCAATGGGAAGAGATGCGTAAGCTGGCCAATAAGGGCCTCCCTGGGCACCACGCCTGCAGTGTGTCCAGATGTTGCTCTTACATTTTCCTCTTTTTCAAACGGGCTGGGGTATAACAAATACGTGGCAAACGGCCATCACATTACTCCCTTTCCTTTACTCCACAGTGAGGGACCACATAGCTGAGGTACTCTTAAGGCTGCGCATTAATAGGCTTTAATAGAGTTCTTCCCTTAATAGAGCTATAGTCTCCTTTCCTCCAATAGTGTTAAGTGGTTCCTATCCTCGTCTCGTTTATTTTCAAGACAACTGATTAAGTGACAGCTATATGGTACAGACTTAACCAGTCTTTCTAGTTAAACAATGAAAGAGGGTTAATACTAATTGACCAATTGGAATTGGTGACTCCCATGAGTACTTCCTGATCTCTGTCATGACATAACCTATTAATTTTTTTAATAATCAATATGACATTCTTCCATGACTAATCCGTGTTGATCTCTCCTTAGGGTGGCAAGCAAAGGGTGAGGAGCTCACCTGAGACCAGGATGTCGTTGCGGAGGGCACAGACAGCGTACTCTGACTTGGTGAACTCTGGGAGCTTGGCCAGGGACTTCCACTCTCCTGTCACAGGGTCGTAACACTCTGTGTAAGGCAGGTTGAACCCCCCACCCTCTCACAGCCCCCCACCACCACGATCACCTCTGAGAAGCCTGTCGACCTGCAGAGAGGGAGAGAGAGAGAGAGAGAGAGAGAACAAGAATAGGAGAGGGGAAGAAAAGGTCACAATACAGGTGAGGTGGGGCAGTAATAAAACAACAGCACAGTGACAAGACACAACAAAATAACAAATAAACAAAATACTAGTTGCTGTGGAGAAATAAGTCAACACAGAAACACTACACAGAGCAACAATACACAACACAGCACCACTCCTGATGAACATACACAATACAGGTAATTAGAGACCGACCGATCAATCGGAATGGCCGATTAATTAGGGCCGATTTCATGTTTCCATAACAATCGGAAATTGGTATTTTTTGGGCGCCGATTTGCCGATTAAAATTATTATTATTATTTTAAATTTAAATGTATTTTTTATTTTTATACCTTTATTTAACTATGCAAGTCAGTTAAGAACACATTCTTATTTTCAATGACAGCCTAGGAACGGTGGGTTAACTGCCTCGTTCAGGGGCAGAACGACAGATTTTCACCTTGTCAGCTTGGGGGATCCAATCTTGCAACCTTACAGTTAAACTAGTCCAATGCAATATGACCTGCCTCTCTCTCGTTGCACTCCACAAGGAGACTGCCTGTTACGCAAATGCAGTAAGCCAAGGTAAGTTGCTAGCTAGCATTAAACTTATCTTGTAAAAAACAATAAATCATAATCACTAGTTAACTACACATGGTTGATGATATTACTAGATATTATCTAGTGTGTCCTGCGTTGCATATAATTTGACTGAGCATACAAGCATACAAGTATCTAATTATCTGACTGAGCGGTGGTAGGCAGAAGCAGGCGCGTAAACATTCATTCAAACAGCACTTTGATGCGCTTTGCCAGCAGCTCTTCGTTGTGCGTCAAGCATTGCGCTGTTTATAACTTCAAGCCTATCAACTCCCGAGATGAGGCTGGTGTAACCGAAGTGAAATGGCTAGCTAGTTAGCGCGCTAATAGCGTTTCAAACGTCACTCGCTCTGAGCCTTCCAGTAGTTGTTCCCCTTGCTCTGCATGGGTAACGTTGCTTCGATGGTGGCTGTTGTCGTTGTGTTGCTGGTTCGAGCCCAGGGAGGAGCGAGGAGAGGGACGGAAGCTATACTGTTACACTGGCAATACTAAAGTGCCTATAAGAACATCCAATAGTCAAAGGTTAATGAAATACAGATGGTATAGAGGGAAATAGTCCAATAATAACTACAACCTAAAACTTCTTACCTGGGAATATTGAAGACTCATGTTAAAAGGAACCACCAGCTTTCATATGTTCTCAGGTTCTGAGCAAGGAACTGAAACGTTAGCTTTCTTACATAGCACATATTGCACTTTTACTTTCTTCTCCAACACTTTGTTTTTGCATTATTTAAACCAAATTGAACATGTTTCATTATTTACTTGAGGCTAAATTGATTTTATTGATGTATTATATTAAGTTAAAATAAGTGTTCATTCAGTATTGTTGTAATTGGCATTATTACAAATAAATAAATTAAAATCGGCCAAATAATCGGTATCGGCGGTGAAAAATCATAATCGGTCGACCTCTACAGGTAATAGTGGAAAAATGAGACAGCAACAAGACACAACCCAGCAACACCACAATACAGGCGAGTCAGTTTTGATTCATGACTAAAGTGAAAGAGAGAAGGCAGTATGCTGCACAGCTTTAGATTGGTAATTCACAACGTGTAATGTGTAATACTTGACATGATTGTATTTGTCTACCTGGCAAAATGCACAGTCTTCTTAAGAATAGAATTGACCTACTAAAGGCTCTACTCCACTGAATATCAATGACCTCAATAATACATCCAAATGCTTCCCAATCGGGCCTGTTTGGAAAGTGTATGCCAGGGCTATAGCATGATCCCCTTTAACTCCACGGTACTGTCAAAGAAACATTCATCTTTATAATTAAACTTCAAAACATCCCCACCTGGATGAAATGCTAAGCTAACTTGAAATCAAACTCAATGACATGCTAGTTAACAACGTGTTTTGTGCACTTTTGCCTATATTAGCCTATATTGTCCTAAATTCCCCACCTGTCTGGTAAAGATTAGCTCAGGTCAGACACATGTATGTGAGAGATCAATAGAGGGCAGTCAGACCCCCAGACGTTCCCCATGGGGACCATTTTGGGGTTTGGAGGGTGGAGAATGGAGATGGCATGCATCTGTTGGCAGGAGCTGAAACTCGTGGCCCCCGAGGCTACACACACAGACAAAGACAAACATACAGGAGGCTCTATGTCTGGTCTGTTGTGATCTGCCTGGATACTAACACGGTACGCCTGAGAGAGACACGTCACCTCCTGGCTATCTAACTGACACCCAGAGTCAAATAATACTTAACTCCATAGACAAGAGAACAGCACTGTTTAAACCAGTGGCGTCTAAACAGCAGATACTGTATGTACCTAGGTTGCTTTTTAAGACCAATGGAAAATGATATGGATGGCACACACACTCAGAGGCACACACACTCACATGAACCTATCTACAGTATATTGTACACAAACAAACAACATTACAATAAACAGGACTGTATGTGACACACTGCTTCACTTCTGCTATTAAAACAAGATCCAACGCACATGTGGTTCAGGCTACGAATGCTTGCAACCTACCTATTCTGTCAGCAAACCGGAATGTGTATGGCTTTCCACCTCATGACACATTTCCATTTCAAAATGGGACTACAGAACAAACTAAATGAGTCTCTGTCTGCACAATAACACACAAGCAAAGGGTTATGAGTTCATGAACAAACCGTCTAGTGTGGAGGAGAAAACAGTGAACAGCGGGCACTGACATTCTACCTCACCTTTCTCTCGGTCTCATCTCTCTCTCTCTCCCTCACAGAAGAAAAGGTGGCGGGTTATTTGACCGAACTAAGAGTAAAGCTAAGATAAACGGCAGGTGTTTTCGTTTGCAAACAGACATTTCTAATACTTTGGGATCCGAGTTAATCTCCGTAAAATGAGTGTCAGATAAGTGACAAGCCAAGAGGAAATAGAAATTACCCATAATCTGCTTTCCAGCTCTCTGGCGAGGAATAAGATAGATCTGGAACTGTACCGTACACAGTCACAACACTTCCCGTTTCAGCATATATGCCAAATAACAAATAAACTAAACACTAGACGCTGTGGAGAAATACAACAACAACACAGAAACACTACACAGAGCAACAACAATGTCACTTTACCCCGACCTACATGTACATATGACATCCATTACCTCAACTACCTTGTATCCCTGCAAAGTGACTTGGTGCCGGTATTCCTTGTATATAGCCTCGTTATTGTTATTTTATTGTGATACTATTTCCTTTTCTTTGGTGGTAGTTTCTAACTCTGCATTGTTGGGAAAGGGCTTGTAAGTAAACATTTCAGAGTAATGTTGTATTCAGCCCCTGTCACAAATAAAATGTGACTTGATTTGAATGCACAACACAGCACCACTCCAGAGAAACATACACAATACAGATAACTAGCCCTACTTAATTGTATCAGAACATTCGGTCCCAAAAGATGTTCCATATTAATTTAGCCTTGAGGGAAAATAAAGTTGTATTGAATTGAATAGAAGAGAGTGACTAAGTTGGATCCCTCTGAACTACACCTCCCAGCATCCCCTGCACTATACCTGCGTGGGCGGGTTCTGGGTGACATCATCTCGTTGCCCAGTACGTGGTACCGTCGGGCCTCGTGGAGGAGCTGGTAGCACTCTGGAGCGGTCTGGATGATCTGATCTCCTTCCACTGTCTGGACAAAGTAGTTGGGGTGCAGCAGGGGCAGACGGACGTGGTGCAACAGTTCTTTAAGCACGGGCCTCCGGGGCTCCACACTGTGGTACACCCAGCGCATCACTGCCTCAAACACTACCTCCTCCTTCCCGATGGCCAGTTCGTCACTGCAGATGTACTCCTCCAGCTCGTCCCTCCTCAGGTCCAGGAACTCCTCGTGTTGGGCCACATCAGGGAAGCTGGCCAGGGCGTACGAGCGGCAGCGGCTGGCTAGCTGTTTCAGAGAGTGGGCATCTGCGAAGCGCTGGATGCCCAAGCAGTTGCAAGGGTCTAGTTGGTCTTCTAGGAACTTGGCGCAGGCTTCACGCAGTGTGGAGATCTGGAAGAGGCTGGAGGTCTCGAATAGGAACTGCACGTTTTCGGTGGTGATCTTGGCGCGGCCCGTGTAGACGTAGCTGAGGAAGGAGTCCATAGCCTCGGCCAGAATGCCATTGATCTCCACCAGCATCTCGCGTGACTCACGGTGGTCGTTGCAGAACATAGCGCGGAAGTAGGAGGAGCAGGCAGAGAGCACAGCGCGGTGGCAGGGGAACTCGCGGCCCTGCACACTGATGACCACGTCAGTGAAGAGGCGGCTGTCGCGGAACTCATTGAACACCTGCAAAATGGCCTCTGAGTGGGAGGAGCCGGAGGAGAAGTCCAGCACTTCATTACCGGTCAGCGTCTTGGAGTCCACCTCGAACACCTTGGGGAGGGAGGAAAATCGTGATGATGAGTTTGATTTTATGGTCCAAAGTGGTATTCCTGCATTGACTAGTAAACTAAGGGGGTGGGGAAGGGGGAATGTAACTGTGTGTTTAGCTTCTAGGCCAATTATGTTTTACTATGTTTTTATTATGTTTTACTATGTTTTTACTATGTTTTTATTTTGTTTTATTATGTTTTACTATGTTTTTACTATGTTTTTATTATGTTTTACTATGTTTTTACTATGTTTTTATTATTTTTATTATGTTTTACTATGTTTTTATTTTGTTTTATTATGTTTTACTATGTTTTTACTATGTTTTTATTATGTTTTACTATGTTTTTATGATGTTTTTATTATGTTTTACTATGTTTTTATTATGTTTCATTATGTTTTATTATGTTTTACTGTGTTTTATGTTATACTATGTTTTTATTTATGTTTTTATTATGTTTTATTATGTTTTACTATGTTTTTATTTGTTTTTATTATGTTTTACTGTGTTTTATGTTATACTATGTTTTTATTTATGTTTTTATTATGTTTTATTATGTTTTACTATGTTTTTTTTGTTTTTATTATGTTTTATTATGTTTTATTATGTTTTTATGTTTTTATGGTTTTACTATGTTTTTATTTGTTTTTATTATGTTTTACTATGTTTTATGTTATACTATGTTTTTATTTATGTTTTTATTTATGTTTTTATTATGTTTTATTGTTTTTATTATGTTTTACTATGTTTTTATTATGTTTTTATTATGTTTTACTATGTTTTACTATGTTTTACTATGTTTTTATTTATGTTTTACTATGTTTTTATTATGTTTTACTATGTTTTTATTATGTTTTACTATGATTTATGTTTTACTATGCTTTTATTATGTTTTATTATGTTTTTATTATGTTTTACTATGATTTATGTTTTACTATGCTTTTATTATGTTTTATTATGTTTTACTATGTTTTTATGATGTTTTACTATGTTTTTATTATGTTTTACTATGTTTTTATGATGTTTTATTATGTTTTACTGTGTTTTATGTTATACTATGTTTTTATTTATGTTTTTATTGTTTTATTATGTTTTACTATGTTTTTATTTGTTTTTATTATGTTTTACTATGTTTTATGTTATACTATGTTTTTATTTATGTTTTTATTATGTTTTATTATGTTTTACTATGTTTTTATTTGTTTTTATTATGTTTTATTATGTTTTACTATGTTTTTATTTGTTTTTATTATGTTTTACTATGTTTTTTTATGTTTTATTGTTTTTACTATGTTTTTTTTTTATGTTTTTTTATTTATGTTTTACTATTTTTATTATGTTTTATTATGTTTTATTGTTTTTATTATGTTTTACTATGTTTTTATTATGTTTTTATTATGTTTTACTATGTTTTACTATGTTTTTATTATGTTTTATTATGTTTTATTATGTTTTACTATGTTTTTATTTATGTTTTACTATGTTTTTATTATGTTTTACTATGTTTTTATTATGTTTTACTATGTTTTTATTATGTTTTACTATGTTTTTATTATGTTTTACTATGTTTTTATTATGTTTTACTATGTTTTTATTATGTTTCATTATGTTTTACTATGTTTTATTAAGTTTTATTATGTTTTACTATGTTTTACTATGTTTTTATTATGTTTTATTATGTTTTTATTATGTTTTACTATGTTTTTATTTGTTTTTATTATGTTTTATTATGTTTTACTATGTTTTTATTTGTTTTTATTATGTTTTACTATGTTTTATGTTATACTATGTTTTTATTTATGTTTTTATTTATGTTTTTATTATGTTTTATTGTTTTTATTATGTTTTACTATGTTTTTATTATGTTTTTATTATGTTTTACTATGTTTTACTATGTTTTTATTATGTTTTATTATGTTTTATTATGTTTTATTATGTTTTACTATGTTTTTATTTATGTTTTACTATGTTTTTATTATGTTTTACTATGTTTTTATTATGTTTTACTATGATTTATGTTTTACTATGCTTTTATTATGTTTTATTATGTTTTACTATGTTTTATTAAGTTTTATTATGTTTTACTATGTTTTACTATGTTTTTATTATGTTTTATTATGTTTTACTATGTCTTTATTTTTGTTTTTATTATGTTTTACTATGTTTTTATTATGTTTTACTATGTTTTTATTATGTTTTACTATGTTTTACTATGTTTATTATGTTTTACTATGTTTTTATTATGTTTTACTATGTTTATTATGTTTTACTATGTTTTTATTATGTTTTATTATGTTTTATTATGTTTTACTATGTTTTTATTATGTTTTATTGCTTTTATTATGTTTTATGTTTTTATTATGTTTTACTATGTTTTTTTATGTTTTACTATTTTTATTATGTTTTACTATGTTTTTATTATGTTTTTATTATGTTTTTATTATGTTTTACTATGTTTTTATGATGTTTTACTATGTTTTATTATGTTTTACTTTTTTTTTATATTTTTACTATGTTTTTTTATGTTTTTATGTTTTTTTTATTATGTTTTATTATGTTTTTTTTATTATGTTTTACTATGTTTTTATTCATGTTTTTATTATGTTTTATATGTTTTTTTTATGTTTTATTATGTTTTTTATGTTTTACTATGTTTTATGTTTTTATTATGTTTTACTATGTTTTTTTATGTTTTTATTATGTTTTATTGTTTTTATGTTTTACTATGTTTTTATGTTTTACTATGTTTTTATTATGTTTTACTATGTTTTTATTATGTTTTATTATGTTTTATTATGTTTTACTATGTTTTTATTATGTTTTACTATGTTTTTATGATGTTTCATTATGTTTTATTATGTTTTACTATGTTTTTATTATGTTTCATTATGTTTTATTATGTTTTACTTTGTTTTTATTATGTTTTACTATGTTTTTATTATGTTTCATTATGTTTTACTAGGTTTATGTTATGTTTTTATTATGTTTTACTATGTTTTTATTATGTTTAACTATGTTTTTATTATGTTTTACTATGTTTTTATTATGTTTTACTATGTTTTTATTATGTTTTACTATGTTTTTATTATGTTTTACTATGTTTTTATTATGTTTCATTATGTTTCATTATGTTTTATTATGTTTTCCTATGTTTTATTATGTTTTACTATGTTTTTATTATGTTTTATTATGTTTTTATTATGTTTTACTATGTTTTTATTATGTTTTACTATGTTTTACTATGTTTTATTATGTTTTACTATTTTTTACTATGTTTTTATTATGTTTTATTATGTTTTTATTATGTTTTACTATGTTTTCATTATGTTTTATTATGTTTTTATTATGTTTTACTATTTTTTATTATGTTTTACTATGTTTTTATTATGTTTCATTATGTTTTATTATGTTTTACTATGTTTTTATTATGTTTTACTACGTTTTATTATGTTTTATTATGTTTTATTCTGTTTTTATTTGCCACTGGGGAATGATTGCTTCACATTGCACTTCTAATTGATTTTCAAGACAAGATAAACACACTGGATTTAAAATCAGCACAAATGCACCGCAGTATCATTTCAGTATAATGTTTCAATTTTTGGACAAAATAAACAGCTAAGATGAACTCTGAATTCTGATGAAATGAGTGGGTTTGGTGTGCACCTTTCGTTTGACAGCGGGGGAGTCCCGGGTCCCAGAGTCCTCCCTGTTCAGCCGTCTGCCCAGGATCAACACCATGGCTGCTGCTCTGTAGAACTACCGGATACCTGGAAGAAAGACAGAAAATCATTTATAAATTGGTAAATTAATGTGTGGCACAAGCTACTATTTACAGGTTTTACAGGCCTGTATGTTTAAATCAGATTATACCCGATACATTATAGAGAGAGAGAGAATGTTATAAGCCTATATAAGTGTAAATCAGCTTATATGTTTTGCGTTATACCCTATAGAACTGTAGATCTGATTATACATGTGTTATAGATGTGTTTTAAGCCTGTGTAACTCGAGATCAAATCGTACAATATATAAGTATAAATCAAGTTATACAAGCTACATGAACTTAAGCTTAACTTGAACCATTGTTGCTGTGATGAATTGGAGAAAAGAAGTACACAACAGAGGCAGTAGATATAAAGAAGTCATAAGGGAAACAACCTACTTTGCGCTTCAGTGAGAAGAGAACGAGTTGAACAAAAAATTCCAAAGCCTTCAGGGTAGAGATATACAGTATCCTGCATCACAATAGAGCAGTGGTTCTCAAACTTTTTATAGTTCCGAACCCCTTCAAACATTCAACCTCCAGCTGCGCACCCCCTCCAGCACCAGGGTCAGCGCACTCTCAAATGTTGTTTTTTTGCCATCATTGTAAGCCTGCCACACACACACTATACAATAAATGTATTAAACATAAGAACGAGTGTGAGTTTTTGTCACAACCCGGCTCATAAGAAGTGACAAAGAGCTCTTATAGGACCAGGGCACAAATAATAATATAATAATAATCAATCATTTTGCTCTTTATTTAGCCATCTTACATATAAAACCGTATTTGTTCATTGAAAATGGTGAATAACTCACCACAGGTTAATGAGAATGGTGTTCTTGAAAGGATGCACATAACTCTGCATTGGTGGGTTGTATTGGAGACAGTCTGTCTTAAATAATTTTCCACACACAGTCTGTGCCTGTATTTAGTTTTCATGCTAGTGAGGGCCGAGGATCCACTCTCACATAGGCACATGGTTGCAAAGGGCATCAGTGTCTTAACAGCACGATTTGCCAAAGCAGGATACTCTGAGCGCAGCCCAATCCAGAAATCTGGCAGTGGCTTCTGATTAAATAAAATTTTCACAGAACTGCTTGTTGCAATTTCGATGAGGCTCTCTTGTTCAGATATCGGTAAGTGGACTGGAGGCGGGGCATGGAAGGGATAATGGATCAAGTTGTTTGTGTCATCCGGGATTGCACACCCAACTCACTCGGGTGCTTCGCTATATCACATTTGACATTGTCCGTAAGCTTGAGTTAATTTGCACACACAAAAATCATACAATGATGGAAAGACCTGTGTGTTGTCCTTGTTAATCCAGACAGAGAAGAACTCCAACTTCTTAATCATAGCCTCAATTTTGTCCCGCCCATTGAATGTAGTTGCGGAGAGTCCCTGTAATCCTAGATTCAGATCATTCAGGCGAGAAAAACATCACCCAGATAGACCAGTTGTGTGAGAAACTTGTCATCATGCAAGCGGTCAGACAAGTGAAAATTATGGTCAGTAAAGAAAACTTTAAGCTCGTCACTCTGTTAAAAAAAATGTGTCAATACTTTGCCCCTTGATAACCAGCGCATTTCTGTATGTTGTAAAAGCGTTACATAGTCGCAGCCCATATCAGTGCATAGTGCAGAAAATACACGAGAGTTTAGGAACCTTGCTTTAACAAAGTCAACCATTTCTAAGGTAGTGTCCAAAACATCTTTCAAGCTGTCAGGCATTCACTTGACAGCGAGAGCCTCTCGGTGGATGCTGCAGTGTACCCAAGTGGCGTAGGGAGCAACTGCTTGCACGTGTGTTACCACTCCACTGTGTCTCCCTGTCATGGCTATTGCGCCATCAGTATACCAACATGAGCAGCAGATACGTTTGGCTACATACGGACCATTAGTGGAATTCCCGCGAGAGAGTAACGGTTAATGTGATCGGATGTTCATTATTTGACTAGGCTACCAGAATTTGACATTTGACATTCTTATTTCGCTTAATACTAGATGGTTTCATTTTATTTTTGGCAGCGTGACGAGGCTACTCGTTGTATTGCCCAAATGTATAGCCCCGTTGGAAAGAGGACGGGTTTAGACATTTTCAAATATCTCCTAAACCCTTCCTCTGGCTCTGTACTGAAGCAGTTGTGCCCCGGGGGCACAGTGCAACAGTTGACAAGGCCATAATCACAGAGACTATAGAGAGAGAGAGGTTGTTGTGCAACGGTAGCGGGGCCCACCCCAAATGTCAATTGCGTTTGTTGTGAAAGAAACCAGGTGAAGGAAAGACAGGCATCACGTCATCATGTTTTCAACAGTGGGCTAGCTATCTGTGAAGCCGGTTAAAACCGGGCCTACAGTCTTTTCAGCGGTGATCATCTAACTGCGTGGGCCGAACGGAAAGACTGACTGCCAAACCAGATCAATGTCAATCCATTCTGGGAGGGAGCCTCGTCCTCCTCTTCTGAAGTATCTTTTGTTCACCTCCACAGAGTGTCAAGGCGGAGGGATATTAAACGGGTATAAAGTATACCATGTCTGTTCATCAACTCACACATTTTGTCTAATGTTTTCTGACTTTGGTAAGATGGTAAAAGTGAAACGGGAACACAGGAAGGCACGCACACACACCCACAGGCGTGGGCTATCCTATGCTGACGATCTCAAACCATACACGTTTAATTACTTCTAAAAATGCAATCCTTCATAACAACTGCTTTCTCGTAAAGATAAAGAAGTTGACATTTGCTTGCATTGTCTTGGAGGCACCAGCATGTGCCCCGTCCCTCCATGAGCACGTACTGGACAGAGGTCGTTCATAAAGCGAATGCGTCTGGCTTTACTGATAAATTAGGCCATTCTCCCTCCAGGCTATATTTAACCTGGCACACACAGCCAGACGCACAAGCGGAACCTGTTAGCTTATCATTGTCCGTAGCACCTCCTTCTAATCAAGCAACACAAAGAAAGTCAGGTTTTGCCAGTGGCTCTAGCCTTTTGGGGGCCCTAAGCGGGATTTGGTTGGGGGGAGGCACCTCGCAAACAAAACATTTTAGTGGACCCCCTCTTGACTTCGGAGAGAAACATGAGTTTTAAAGTACATTTCCTGCAATTCTACACATTTTGCCATGCTGCGAAGATACATTTTTGCAGTTTTAAAGCTAATTTCCTGAAATTCTACACATTTTGCCATGACTTATGCCATGTTAATATGATATCTGAGTGAGAATGACTAACAAAATCAATGGGGCCCCCTGGAGGTCAGGGACCCTGGGCATGTGCCTTGGGTGTCCAGTCCATATTTGGCCATGATTACTACAAGTTTAGATTGATTGCTGGCTGGACTAACTACCAATCTAAAAATTGTTAGCTGAAATGGCTAATTGAGTGGCTGTCAGTGACTGACATAAGGGAAAAATTGCGGATGCACAACCAAATATCGAAGTTGCACCTGATGAATTTTACTATTCTGACTCTCAATAATACATTGAGAGCCCCCCAGCAAAAAAGCCCGGCCCTGGCCATAAAGACACCAACAAAGTGTTCTATGCAGCTATCACTTATCTAGCCAGAGTGACCAGATGTCTATCTTGTCATGTGTCTTTTTTGAGAGATTCGTTTATAGGCGAATGATTAAATGTCAATATTGATGCAGCAATTAATGGAACGTGAATGTCAAATCGTTTTTAATAAAATGCATGTAGCCATATGCACAATAACAACTGCAAAAAAGTTCAAACCCCGTGAGTTCTCTTTATGGCAGGCATTATAATCTCATAAATTATACATTAGCCTATCTGGTAGCTTTTGTTTTTATTGTCGATGACCTCTTCTCGTCAACCTTGAACGGTGCTTAATTATGCTTAGCTCAACAAAGGCACACCAAATTCACTTAAACAGGATACGACTATCCAGTGCCACAATTGAATACAAGAACGTATTGAAATACACGTAAAGTATTAAATACTATTTTTACAGTACGTTAGGACTAAAGACCTTACCTTATCCTGGAGTTTTCGTATGAGCCGCCTCGGCTATTTCGAGTGCTGAAAAAAAACAAGAAAAAAGTTCTGAAAATGTTGATCCGGAAATTCTTGATCCAAAAATGGTATGATGGCAATGTTTCTTATACAAAAAAATATATGTATCTATGCCCCAGACATCATGATTTATTATGCTCGAGACAAAGAACTGTAACAAAGTGTAAACATCACACGGAGATACATGTCACATCCTCGGGATATGCCGACCTAGTCAACTAGAAATATTGGTGCTTATGGGTAGTGTATTTCAGTTGTGGAATCAGAAACAGCACTTCCCAACGTACCTTTGTCCTCCACGTGGCTGGTCTTTGTTTGCAAACACTCCCCTGACGTTGTCCACTTTTTCACAAAAACCCTTGAAACTTTGTTGTCAACACCGATTGAGTAATCATGTACAGGATATTGCCTAATAGTAATCTAGGCCTAATGATTATTCATTGAGTCACGTATGCGCATGAGTTGGGAGACTAGTAAAGTATAAATCAGACAAACTTCAGTAACTTTCCTTATTGCTGAATGCTGACAAAGAGTTTTAAAGTTTAATTGGATGAAAAACAACAATTTACTTGATTTACAATCCCACTCTGGTCAATAACATAGTTGTGTTATATCCTATCATATTAATTGTATTTTATATACAGTACCAGTCAAAAGTTAGGACACACCTACTTATTCAAGTTTTTTTTTGTATTATTATAAAAAAATATAAATATATATTTTCTACATTGTAGAATAGTAATGAAGACATAAAAACTATGAAATAACACATATGGAATCATGTAGTAACCAAAAAAAGTGTTAAACAAATCCAAATATATTTGAGATTCTTCAAAGTAGACGCCCTTTGCCTTGATGACAGCTTTGCACACTCTTGGCATTTTCTCAACCAGCTTCATGAGGTAGTCACCTGGAATGCATTTCAACTAACAGGTGTGCCTTGATAAAAGCTAATGTGTGTAATTTCTTTCCTTCTTAATGCATTTGAGCCAATCAGTTGTGTTGTGAAAAGGTAGTGGGTGGTATACAGAAGATAGCCTTATTTGGTTAAAAAAAATGGTCCTTATTATGGAAAGAAGGTTGGAGAAACAACAGTCCATCATTACTTTAAAATATGAAGGTCAGTCAATGCGAAAATTTCAAGAACTTTGAATGTTCAAGTGCAGTCGCAAAAACCATCAAGTGCTATGATGAAACTGGCTCTCATGAGGACCGCCACAGGAAAGGAAGACCCAGAGTTACCTCTGCTGCAGAGGATAAGTTCATTAGAGTTACCAGCCTCAGATTTCAGCCCATATAAATGCTTCACAGAGTTCAAGTAACAGACACATCTCAACATCAACTGTTCAGAGGAGACTGCATGATTCAGGCCTTCATGGTCGAATTGCTGCAAAGAAACCACTACTAAAGGACACCAATAATAAGAAGAGACTTGCTTGGGCCAAGAAACACGAGTAATGGACATTAGGCCGGTGGAAATCTGTCCTTTGGTCTGATGACTCCAAATTCAAGATTTTTGATTCCAACCACCGTGTCTTTGTGAGACGAGTAGGTGAAGTGATGATCTCTGCATGTTTGGTTCCCACTGTGAAGCAAGGAGGAGGACGTGTGATGGTGTGGGGGTGCTTTGCTGGTGACACTGTCGGTGATTTATTGAGAATTTTAGGCACACTTAACCCGCATGGTTACCACAGCATTCTGCAGCGATACACCATCCCATCTGCTTTGCTCTTAGTGGGACTATCATTGTTTTTCAACAGGTCACTGACCCAAAACACACCCCCAGGCTGTGTATGGGTATTTGGCCAAGAAGGAGAGTGATAGAGTGCTACATCAGATGACCTGGCCTCTACAATCCCCCAACCTCAACCCAATTGAGATGGTTTGGAATGAGTTGGACCGCAGAGTGAAGGAAAAGTAGCCAACGAGGGCTCAGCATGCATGGGAACTCCTTCAAGACTGTTGTAAAAGCATTCCGGGTGAAGCTGGTTGAGAGAATGCGAAGAGTGTGCAAAGCTGTCATCAACACAAAGGGTGGCTATTTTGAAGAATCTCAAATATAAAATATATTTAGATTTGTTTAACACTTTTTTTGGTTACTACATGATTCCATATGTGTTATTTCATAGTTTTGATGTCTTCACTATTATTCTACAATGTAGAAAATAGTCCAAATAAAGAAACATGAGTAGGAGTCTAAACCTTTGACTTGCAAGGTATGTATAATTGTAAATCTACATAAAAGCAATGAAGATACTTGGAACTTTCAGGCATGGGGTAAACAAAGGGTATGTTTTTCAGGTGTAACCCGATATGGGGCATTTGGGTAGAATGGTGGAAAACATGCTGCTGCAGCTCTACACAAGGGACAAGGGGAGGGGTTAAATGGATCATGGCATAAGTTCATAGCTACATTATTATGTTGTACAATCCTACTCGGATAAGGAGAGCTATACTTAGAGAGCTACTTCCTCACGTCTCTGAATCACTTCTGTTTTTGGGTCTCTGGCCCATTTTCAATGTTTTGTCCCAACCTGTCGATGCAATGTGTCATCATAAGTCAAAAGCCTGTTTTGAAACACCATTACCCTCTAGTGGATATTCAGTGCACATGCATTCTTGATGAAATGATTTTCGAAAAAAACATTTTGCCTTTAGTTTAGTGTATCAACCACATGATGGTTGATACAGTAGATAGGTAGGTAGTCACATACACATGATCTGTGGTACTGCACCTTTAACATCCTGCAACAGATGTGGATTCCAGATGTTGTTGACTATCTGAGGGACATAATACAAAGCAGAGTCAATGATTTAGCCGGCCAACTTTGATGAGCAACCAGAAATAAGCAGTCATTTTTATGGTTCACTTTAAAAGCTAAACTTAGATATGTTTTTTCGTTTGTTAAATCGATTAGACCATCACCATTTCAAGCTTATCTTTCTACAAAATAAAAAGTTATATCAGAATATTTAGGTTTCATCATTGTTTCATCATAATTTGTCAACGTGATGTGGTTTCATTTTATTTTTGGCAGCAAAACGAGGCTACTCGTTGTATAGCCCAAATGTATAGCCCCGTTGGAAAGTGGACGGGTTTAGACATTTTCAAATATGTACTGTGATGTGGAATCTACATCGAAGATACATTGGATTTTGAAATAAGTCAACTGTTGTTTAGGGGGTGAAATTTCAACCACATGATTATGTAATCATGGTCACCAAATTTCAACCACATGATTATGTAATCATGGTCACCAAATTTCAACCACATGATTATGTAATCATGGTCACCAAATTTCAACATAGACAAACCTTATATGAAATATGTTGCATTTGTACCTTTAAAACAACGTCAGGTCTTGAACATTATATCCACTATCAGAAAAAAAACAATAGGTTGGTCAGCACCTCCTGCTAGAGTATATATCTATCTACAGTTACCCTTTGGTCTCCCTGACTGCCAAACCAGATCAATGGAAATCCATTTTGGGAGGGAGCCTCATCCTCCTCTTCTGAAGCAATAATTTATGTTGGATTCACATCTCCATCTTTACCAAAAATTGAAGTTAATGAATAAGACTAAATCAAATGTTATTTAAAAAGTGCATTTAAAGTTCGATTTGATTTAGTCTTATTCTTTAAGTTAGATTTTTGGTTGAGATGGAGACTTGAATACAACATATCAATTATACATTTTTAGACCAACTGGATTTAAAGCCCCTGGCAGAGGTGGAACTATACAAGCAGAAGATAAGCCTCCTTCAAATGTTGATATTTGGTTGCGTTGACAACCAAACACAATCCAATATCACTTTTGAAATACAATAAATAGCCTATTAACTTGTCAACAAGTTAACAAATTGTATGTTGAATTCAAGACTCCGACTCAACCAAAAATACAGGTTAGAGAACAGGATTAAGCCAGTGGCTCAGATGGAACTACCCAAGCAGTACATTGTTTTTCCAATTAAATTTAATTGCGCTTTTAGATGATTGAAAGCATAGTGATAACACATTGCAAATTCAATTAACTTTTGGTAGTTTTTTGAGTGGATGAATATATACAGGCCCCCATGAGCCACCAGAACAGCTTCAATGTGTCTCGTCATTGATTCTTCAAGTGTCTGGAACACTATTGGAGGGATGTGACACCAGTCTTCCGGAAGAAATTCCATCATTTGGAATTTTGCTGATGGTGGTGGAAAACGCTGTCTCCAGATTGAGACATACACAGACACACTCTTTAAACCCCCTCTGCTCCCTCTTTTAAAGTCACAGAGATCTCTTCATGGAGCCAAAATAATGGGCAACTGGAAATAAATGACCCCTAAGCATGATGATCAATTGCTTAATTAACTCAGGAACCACACCTGTGTGGAAGCACCTGCTTTCAATGTACTTTGTATCCCTCATTTACTCAAAAGTTTCCTTTAATTTGGTTACCTGTCGGTTGCACTCTCATCGATCAACGTCTCAACCAAATATTTCCCAATTATTCAAGGACCTTACAGTCCTTTTTGCTCCCATAGCCCACTTCATACAATTGTCACATGACAGGTGAGACATCCGTGGACACATCAGCCCATAGAAGGACAACAGGGCCCCACACAGGTCTCTGTACCTGAGGCCATACAGGTACGGTGCCAGAGCTTTGGGCAGCACTAGGAAGATGTTACACACCACTTGTAACTTTCGTCGTACGAGGTAAACCAAGGTGCAGCATGGTATGTGGTCATGATTCTTTATTTTCTCAGAACACTAAACAAACCAACAAAAGATTACCGACCTTCACATTCTGTAGGCTTTACAGAGCTAACAAGAAACAACATCCCACAACCTAAGGTGGCAAAACAGGCTGCCTAAGTATGATTCCCAATCAGAGACAACGATAGACAGCTGTCCCTGATTGAGAACCATACCCGCCCAAAACATAGAAATAAAAAACATAGAATGCCCACCCCAAATCACACCCTGACCTAACCAAATAGAGAAATAAAACCTCTCTCTAAGGTCAGGGCATGACACCACTAGGGAGGTCCAGGGCATCATGGTGGCAGTAGTGCCTGCAGCACCAGCATGGGAAAAACAGGAAGAAGTCTGGTCTGATATGTTCATTCTTAGCCAGTCCTTTTAAGCACTCTGGTCAAAAAGGGTGGTTCCATCACGCTGACAAGCTTTCTGACCTCGCTCGGGGCGTTGCTACTTAATGTGCAAAGAAAACCAAAATCACATTCCTATCTTAAAAGCATACTTTCATCATTCTTCAAATTGTATTCAAATCAGATTGGATGAGAACTTGACAGTTAAACAGGGTTTCCTTCCTAAGTTACAATATTTGGTATATACAGTTTTTAATAACATCAAAAATGACAAACAATATGACAATAGTTTTCTACATCTACCCACTGACCATTTCCCACATTCCCCGTTAGAGTTTTGGGCTGGCACAAGTATTCTGGGGACAAAGACATTCCATTAGTTGATAGTAGAGAGCCAAGATATACAGGTGAAGTCGGAAGTTTACATACACTTAGGTTGGAGTCATTAAAACTCATTTTTCAACCACTCCACACATTTCTTGTTAACAGACTATAGTTTCGGCAAGTCAGGTAGGACATCTATTTTGAGCAAGACACAAGTAATATTTCCAACAATTGTTTAAAGACAGATTATTTCACTTATAATTCACTGTATCACAATTCCAGTGGGTCAGAAACTAAGTTGACTGTGGCTTTAAACAGCTTGGAAAATTCCAGAAAATGATGTCATGGCTTTAGAAGCTTCTGATAGGCTAACTGACATCATCTGAGTCAATTAGAGGTGTACCAGTGGATGTATTTCAAGGCCTACCTTCAAACTCAGTGCCTCTTTTCTTGACACCGTGAGAAAATCAATAGAAATCAGCCAAGACCGAAGGAAAAAAATTGTAGACCTCCACAAGGCTGGTTCATCCTTGGGAGCAATTTCCAAACGCCTGAAGGTACCATGTTCATCTGTACAAACAATAGTACACAAGTATAAACACAATGGGACCACGCAGCCATCATACCGCTCAGGAAGGAGACGCGTTCGGTCTCCTAGAGATGAATGTACTTTGGTGTGAAAAGTGCAAATCAATCCCAGAACAACAGCAAAGGACCTTGTGAAGATGCTGGAGGAAACGGATACAAAAGTATCTATATCCACAGTAAAACGAGTCCTATATCAACATAACCTGAAAGGCCGCTCAGCAAGGAAGAAGCCACTGCTCCAAAACGGCCATAAAACAGCCAGACTACGGTTTACAACTACACATGGGGACAAAGATCGTACTTTTTGGAGAATTGTCCACTGGTCTGATGAAACAAAAATAGAACTGTTTGGCCATAATGACCATCGTCATGTTTGGAGGAAAAAGGGGAGTCTTGCAAGCCGAAGAACACCATCCCAACCGTGAAGCACGGGGGTGGCAGCATCATGTTGTGGGTGTGCTTTGCTGCAGGAGGGATTGGTGCACTTCACAAAATAGATGGATATATTGAAGCAAGACATCAGTCAGGAAGTTAAACTTGGTCGCAAATGGGTCTTCCAAATGGACAATGACACCAAGCATACTTCCAAAGTTGTGGCAAAATGGCTTAAGGACAACAAAGTCAAAGTATTGGAGTGGCCATCACAAAGCCCTGACCTCAATCATATAGAAGACTTGTGGGCAGAACTAAAAAAAGCATGTGCGAGCAAGGAGATCTACAAACCTGACTCAGTTACACAAGCTCTGTCAGGAGGAATGGGCCAAAATTCACCAAACTTATTGTGGCTACCTGAAACATTTGACTCAAGTTAAACAATTTAAAGGCAATGCTACCTGTGGCGTACAGCAGGTCAGCCACCAGGGGGAGACTCGTCAAGGCCTGGTGACAGACGGTGTATACATCACGAGGCGATGGCTCCATCTGCTGGACGTGCCAGGTCTCGACGGGTTCTCTGACTAATTGGGGCTGATTGGGAGTTGGTGAGTAACAAAGGGCTGATTGCTCACCAGCTGTGCAAGGCCCATAAAGCTGCCAGAAAGGACTCCTGTATAGTTGGGGACGGTTACAGAGGTAACAGGAGTGAGTACAGTTTTGATCCCGACAGGATACAGCAAAACCCGGAGCCAAGAAGACGGTATCCCGGAGAGAGTCTCATGGGGGAGACCTATCCTTTTCTTTTTTTTAATTATTTAAATAAACACCCTGGAAATTGAGCTAATCCTACTCTGTCAGTGTCTGATCTGTGTAAACGTCTTGACCAAACCCCCTGTTCTGCCACATACCAAATACTAATTGAGTGTATGTAAACTTCTGACCCACTGGGAATGTGATAAAATAAATAAAAGCTGAAATATATAATTCTCTCTACTATTATTCTGCCATTTCACATTTTTAAAATAACCTAAGACAGGGCATTTTTACTAGGATTAAATGTCAGGAATTGTGAAAAACTGAGTTTAAATCTATTTGGCTAAGGTTGAATGTAAACTTCCGATTTCAATTGTAGTTGTCTTCTGTTTAATTTACGACCGGCTGTGAGGTGACAGAAACCGGCCCAGCCCCCCCTCTCCTCTTGTGTGGTTGAGAAAGGGCCTGGCTATTGACAACCATTGCCAAGCTGATCTGAGCCCTTGGATCCTCACGTGTATCATGACAGTCCCCCTCTGGTGGGTTCAACCTTGGAAAGATTCTGCAAGTTGCAACCCACCATAAAAATGAACATGGGATGTCCTGGTTTGTGGATCATCGTAGCCCCCTCTGGTGGGTTTACCTTGGTAGACTGAAAACTGTTCAGAATGAGTCTGACTGACGTGTGTCAGTAAGAATCGATATCGACCTCAAGACATACATTGGGGCAAAAAAGTATTTAGTCAGCCACCAATTGTGCAAGTTCTCCCACTTAAAAAGATGAGAGGCCTGTAATTTTCATCATAGGTACACTTCAACTATGACAGACAAAATGAGAAAAGAAATCCAGAAAATCACATTGTAGGATTTTTAATGAATTTATTTGCAAATTATGGTGGAAAATAAGACAGAAATGGTAGACCTCCACAAGTCTGGTTCATCCTTGGAAGCAATTTCCAAATGCCTGAAGGTACCACGTTCATCTGTACAAACAATAGTATGCAAGTATAAACACCATGGGACAATGCAGCCGTCATACCGCTCAGGAGGAGACGCGTTCTGTCTCCTAGAGATGAAGGTACTTTGGTGCGAAAAGTGCAAATCAATCCCAGACCAACAGCAAAGGACCTTGTGAAGATGCTGAAGGAAACGGGTACAAAGTATCTATATCCATAGTAATACGAGTCCTATAGCGACATAACCTGAAAGGCCGTTCAGCAAGGAAGAAGTCACTGCTCCAAAACCGCCATAAAAAAGCCAGACTACGGTTTGCAACTGCACATGGGGACTTTTTGGAGAAATGTCCTCTGGTCTGATGAAACAAAAATAGAACTGTTTGGCCATAATGACCATTGTTATGTTTGGAGGAAAAAGGGGAGGCTTGCAAGCCGAAGAACACCATCCCAACCATGAAGCACTGGGGTGGCAGCATCATGTTGTGGGGGTGCTTTGCTGCAGGAGGGACTGGTGCACTTCACAAAATAGATGGCATCATGAGGGAGGAAAATTATGCAGATATATTGAAGCAACATCTCAAGACACCAGTCAGGAAGTTAAAGCTTTGTTGCAAATAGGTCTTCCAAATGGACAATGACACCAAGCATACTTCCAAAGTTGTGGCAAAATGGCTTAAGGACAACAAAGTCAAGTTATTGGAGTGGCCATCACAAAGCCCTGACCTCACTCCTATAGAACATTTGTGGGCAGAACTGAAAAAGCGTGTGCGAGCAAGGAGGCGTACAATCCTGATTCAGTTACACCAGGAATGGACCAAAATTCACCCAACTTATTGTGGGAAGCTTGTGGAAGGCTACCCGAAACATTTGATTCAAGTTAAACAATTTGAAGGCAATGCTACCAAATACTAATTGACTGTATGTAAACTTCTGACCCACTGTGAATGTGATGAAAGAAATAAAGCTGAAATAAATCATTCTCTCTACTATTATTTTGACATTTTATATTCTTAAAATAAAGTGGTGATCCTAACTGACCTAAGACAGGGAATTCTTACTAGGATTAAATGTCAGGAATGGTGAAAAACTGAGTTTAAATGTATTTGGCTAAGGTGTATGTAAACTTCCGACTTCAACTGTATGTACTTACGCCCTACAGTTCCTCTGGGGAGCAGTCCTCCAGTGTGCCACAGAAGGTGTAGAAATACTTCTCTGGTGCTAGCAGGGTGGCAGAGCCAAAGTCAATAAGTCTGATGTGGAACTCTGTGTTGATGATGATGTTCTTATCCTTTATGACCCTGTGGAAGATGCCTTTGTTCCTCAGATACGCCACTGCTGCCACCAACAGGAGAGAGAACGGGAGAGAAAGAAAGAGAGGAGAGATAAAGAGATGACATTTCACACAATACCCATCATTAGCACTTATATTTTTGTGCCCATAATTCACAGTTTCCTTTATGCCAAGAGATTAAAGCACCCATTCTTCCTGAGATTGTCAACCAGAGAGAATGTCTCCCTCTCCTGTCCCTTACCTGTCTGAAGGCCCTCTCCATGCTATCTCTCGTTCTCAAACACCTCCCACACCTAGAAACAGACAGATGTATATATTTTGTGTTTGTAGATGTTGGTTACCACAGAAGATGTATAGAGATAAAGAGGATGAACTGATAAACGAAGGGAAGAGTCATTTCGATCTGTGTTTTTAGTGTATAAGGTTTGTGTTATTTTGTGTTTCTAGATGTTGGTTACCACAGAAGATGTATAGAGATAAAGAGGATGAACTGATAAACGAAGGGAAGAGTCATTTCGATCTGTGTTTTTAGTGTATAAGGTTTGTGTTATTTTGTGTTTCTAGATGTTGGTTACCACAGAAGCAAGTATGAAATGAGAAGGAAAAACACAAAGAGGATGAGAGAAAAGTTGTGATCCCCTCTAGTCCTTTAAAATGTTGCCTCTTTACCTTGACAATGTTGTGGTGCTGTAGGTGGGTGAGTATGGCGATCTCCTGGCAGACACGGCCCAGCATGGGGTCATCTACCAAGCAGTCACTCACTATCCTGCCCTTACTGATGAACTTCACCATCACCACCTGAGAAATTAGAGAAATTGATAATAAATGATTGTGGAACCTGGACTACTGTCCAGTCATGTGGTCAGGTACCACAAAGAGGAACTTAGGAAAATAACAATGGACCCAGATCATGACAGCACGGCTGGCCCTTAAATGTACATGGAGAGCTAACATTAATAATATGCATGTCAAGCTCTCCTGGCTCAAAGTAGAGGAGACATTGATTTCATCACCACTTGTATTTGTAAGAAGGATTGAAAATATTGAATGCACCGCGCTGTCTGTTTAAACTACTAGTACACAGCTCAGACACTAATGCATACCCCACAATAAATGGACTGTGAAGAGACCTCTGGTGGCAAGTCCAGAACAGACTATGCGAGGCACACAGTACTACATAAAGCCATGACTACATGGAACTCTTCTCCACATCAAGTAACTCATGCAAGCAGTAAAATCAGATTTTAAAAACTGAGGAACAGCGGACACACACACACACACAAGGGTGGCACACACCAAACATGTTGTAAAATGTAATGTAATTATTATATATACATATATACAGTAACAGTCAAAACTTTCGACACACCTACTCATTCCAGGTTTTTTCTTTATTTTACTATTTTCTACATTGTAGAATAATAGTGAAGACATCAAAATGATGAAATAACATATGGAATAATGTAGTAACCAAAAAAAGTGTTCAACAAATCAAAATATCTGTTATATTTGAGATTCTTCAAAGTAGCCACACTTTACCCTGATGACGGCTTTGCACACTCTTGGCATTCTCTCAACCAGCTTTACCCAAAATTATTTTCCAACAGTCTTGAATGACTTCCCACATATGCTGAGCACTTGTTGGCTGCTTTTACTTAACTCTGTGGTGCAACTCATCCCAAACCATCTCAATTTGGTTGAGGTCAGGTGATTGTGGAGGCCAGGTCATCTGATGCAGCACTCCATCACTCTCCTTCTTGGTCAATCAGCCCTTACACAGCCTGGAGGTGTGTTGGGTCAGTGTCCTGTTGAAAAACAAATGATAGTCCCACTAAGCGTAAACCAGATGGGATGGCGTATCGCTGCAGAATGCTGTGGTAGCCATGCTGGTTAAGTGTGCCTTGAATTCTAAATGAATCACAGACAGTGTCACCAGAAAAGCACCATCACACCTCCTCCTCGATGCTTTACGGTGGGAGCAACACATGTAGAGATGATCAGTTCACCTACTCTGCGTCTCAAAAATGCACGGCCGTTGAAACCAAAAATCTGAAATTTGGACTCATAAGACCAAAGGAGAGATTTCCACCGGTCTAATGTCCATTGCTCGTGTTTCTTGGCCCAAGAAAGTATTTTCTTCTTATTGGTGTCCTTTAGTAGTGGTTTCTTTGCAGCAATTTGACCATGAAGGCTTGATTCACGCAGTCTCCTCTGAACAGTTTATGTAGAGATGTGTATGTTACTTGAACTCTGTGAAGCATTTATTTGGGCTGCAATTTCTGAGGCTGGTAACTCTAAGGATCTATTCCTCTGAGAACTGGCCCTAGCACACACGGGAGTGCTCCAGGTCCACCATGGAGTGCAACGCCTCCCCGACCCCGCTGTGTCTGACCTCCATGGTCGAGTGTGTGAAAATATACAAAGATATTATACATTTCAATAGTCTGAAGTGGAATACTCTTATTTATTTGTACGATTTTATGTTTATGTCATTTTTTTTACAATACAAAACATTAACATGGCAACATACAGATGCACACAAACATACACAACATCACCCCTGCCCAGACCCACCTGCTTGCTCAACCTCAGTCTCCAGCTACCGTATCACTCTCCGCCACATGGCCTCAAACTGCACCACTTTGTTTGTTTTTCTCCATTGCCCACGCACTTTCAACATTTAGATAATAAAGCATGCTATTCCTTTCCATTGTGTTAACGATGGAGGATGGTTGATTTCCAGGTTAAGTACACGTTTTTTCAAGATTGATGAGAAAAGTATCGTCCAACCCATCGGATATCTCACTCATGCCTTGAAATATGCAGACAAATGGATTAAAAGTGCATTTACATTGTGGATTAAAAGTGCATTTACATTGTAGATTGTAGTTCTGACACCAAACTTTCTAACTCCACTTAGGTCTGTTACGGTGACCGTATTACGGTCAAACTGGCAGTCATGAGTCATGAAGGTAGTCAAATTCCATGTGACTGTTTACTCACGGTAACTAGGCTTCTCCAAGCTCTGATGCTACTGTTGGTCATTTAGTAGCCTACCATATTTGCTAACTGCCTGGTACTCCGCACTCTATTGTCCCTCTAACCACTCTGACATCAATGCAAATGTAATCAAAAATCTAACCAAACACTTAATGAGAGCCCATGAGATAATGTTGCGCAACATTTCTATAGGCTATGCAATTGTGTGAGAAAACAGAGTGATGGCTTCTACTAAATAGAGGAGGATCCCATCATCTTTCTATAGACTAGGCCTACTATATTTATTCCTCAACTTTCCTAATATTAAGCACATTGCTTTTCTTAACAAGAGTAGCATGGCCTACCTGGCTGGTATGAACATTAACCAGGGGAAAAGAGTCCACTATTCGCTATTTAAGTGTATAGATGACATGTATTTTTTCCACTGCCCCCGTTTCGAAACAGGTGCATGATAATGGTCCATTCTAAATGAAATACATTTCACACATTATTTAGTATATGTAAAGACAAAATCAAAAATAGTCTGATGGGTAACAATATCAGCCCATAACTTATGAACTATATATTATCACTTGTGAATGATGCCCAGCGTAAGGCAAGAAGCAATGCCTTTTTTTGGCTACTTTTTCAAATTATAGTTGCACACCTCATGCAGCCTAGCCCATAGGCCTACATGATTTGATAAGGTAGGTTTCACAACTAATGTGGCCAAATAACTTCTTAAAATGAAGCACATTAATCAGCTTTACAAGGGTGTAGAGCCTAACTGGCAGACATAAGCAAGTATGATTTCACCATAAAAATGCACCTTCATAATAGAAGCATTACACGCATAATCAAATTTGCGGTCACTTCTGATAATGTTTTTTTACGCTAACGGAACATTCGCGCTTATAGCCTACTGCTCTGTGTGCATTGCTGTGTTTATGTGAAGAAATAGCCTAATAGTTTATCAACATTGCGTCAAAAAAATGTTTTGATGCTAGTGGTTGTATTCATTTGGGATCTATCTGATCCCACAACTGTTCCAGAGTATGTTTGGAATATTTATTTCTGGCACAGAAATAGAATAGGTCAACTTTTGTACTATGGGGATAGTAGATTGATATAGGCTAGTGCTTTTGCTGTTTGTTAGGCCTACTCATCTTGTTGGCTGACAAAAAGCAAATGTGGACAGTTCTTCCAACATCTTCAATATGCACCTCGGAATTGGACAAGGACGCAATCAGCGTGTGAGAAAGACCCAATCACATGATGGAGAGCCATGTGAGTGAGAGGTGTTTCGGAGTACGCAGCACTCAGCGAGAAGGGAATTATAATTATCATATTTAACCCAGGGGTACAACGGCCACTGGCCGCAAAATGCATGGATTTTTTGTTGTTGAGGGCATTACCTCCACATAAAGGGGATGCCGCCGGGAAATTCAAGGCATTATTAAGTGCTTGTCAAATTGTGAATGAGAGACTGATGTGTCTCTCAAGTGTGTACAGCATGTGCAAAAACAACAAAGCAGACAATGACGACTGGGGAAGAAACCAAAGGGAGTGACATATGAAGGGCAGGTAATCAAGGAGGTGATGGCGACCAGGTGAGTGTCATTATGCACGTACCGCTGGTGACAGGTGTGTGCCCTAACGAGCAGCCTGGTGACCTAGAGGCCGGAGAGGGAGCACACGTGACAACTCTAAATTAAATAGGAGTACCTATTTCTTTGTTAACCGCTCAATACTGAATAGCCGCATGTGCGCAGTCCCTCAAATCACCTGGAGAAAACATTATTTTGATTTTATTCAGCCTTGTTCAATTGTATTCTTCATACTATAAAATAATATAAAATGAAGCCACGGAAATCGAAGCAAATCTCGCTAAATGAACTAGTGTAGCCCACAGCCATATGGCATTGCCAGATCAGGACCTAACAGAAGGACAACTCGGAGTATGACATTCTGTTCTTCTGAAATAGACTACATTTTCATCATATCATGTGTCATGACTGTCCTGTGAGGATCCAAATGGGTCAGATCAGGTTTGCAATGAATAAATCAACCAGACCCCTTTCACCCACAGAGAGGAGGAGGAGGAGGGAACTGGGCCGGGATGACAATTCATGCCCTGTTGTAAATTAAAGCAGAAGAAGACTCCCCCTCCAGTGCTAACCAAAGGAATGGTCTTTGTTAACAGACTAACACGTTCAAAGAGTGAATACTGGAACAATATTTCAATACTAACATCAGAAAGTATTTTTGTTAAGATAGTAAAGTGATTTTAGGCACCATAAGAGATAATTGTTTACTATAAACTTTGCATAGTAAGTAGCCACACCCAGAGTGAGGTCCCTGTCGACCAGAGTGCATAAAAGGATTTGTAAAGAAATTAACATTTAGACCAGGAAAGACAGGGAGTTGCAGCGCACGTCTAAAGTGGTTGAACTCTGAATCTCATAGACCAGAACATCTCAAGGCTGCAGCTGTGTAAAATGGTTTGAACCCTGAATACCAACAAGAGGTGGAGAAGAAAACTCCCCTCTCAGACAATCACTGGTATGGCTGAGTAGCTGTCCTAACTGAATTATCTACAAAGGTGAATTTACGTGGGACCATTCAACTACTCTTCTCAAATCACCATAGTACGCTACTCTAATAACCAAAAGGTGAACCATCGACACGGCAGGCTAGCCTATCTTCAAATAAGCAGCTTCAGGAACAAAGTGAACTCTGTAGTTCTGTTCAGGACTACACAACGGACAAAGACATTCACATGTAAATACACATGAATGATTTCTTATTTCAAACGGGTGGCGGGTTCGTGTGCAAAGTATATGATTAATGTGAGAATAGTTTCTAAAATGTATCAACGATAAGTCTCTCTCCCCCTCTCTCTCTCCATGTCATTGTGTAAGAAGCAGCCATATTCTTGTCAGTCCGCTAGGGACCTTTTTCTAATGTATTAAGTGTGTATGTTTATCCTGTGTTATTATTTAGTTAGCTAGGAAAGAAATTATTCAACCAATTTGTGTAGTACTGAATCATAAGTATTGCTGTTTTTTTGCAGATGTGGGAGGTCACGACTGTTCAGAATTATGATTTGATAAGAGGTTATTATTAATACGTTGACTGTTTTATGGATGTTATGGGTACAGACCTTTAGAGTTTAATTCGGGAGACGGTAACTCTTTAAACAACTGCTCTCATGGTGCCCCAAATTCCTAATGAGTTAATTGTTACCTGATTAATTTAACCAGGTAACAATTAAACATAGTTAGTTGATTCGATAAATAGCAGTCATCAGATTAATGAAAGTAAAGTCACGACATGTTTCTTTAGACCTAAAACAAATAATGCATTTATTTGAAGGTGTAGGCTATATGACATGTGTTTATTAGACTTTTTAAAATGTAGATGTTCCAAAGGTCTGCATCAGTGGATGTGTGGAAGCCAGGAGAAATTGGTTTATGTTAATTAACGGTCAATTACTAGTTAGTTAGTTAGTTAGTTAGTTAGTTAGTTAGTTAGTTAGTTAGTTATTTGCTTGACAATCACCGGCTGCCAAAATTTCATGACCGCCACAGCCCTAACTCTGCCGATAACTTTTAGACTTAATACAATTCCCAGAAGGCATGAATTACTGAGTCATTGTTTGTTTTACAAAGTGGAATACTCTCATATGTTTACTGGAAATAAAAACATTTCAACTACCTGTTTATTTAATAAAAACTATTTTTTTTCCAGATCAATCAGGAATTTCCATTGTCTGTATACTGACCTCTACCAGACTAAGTGCGGATGCGTCCTGTAGTGAAGCACTGTTGCTGTAGATGTCACTATGATGCAACATGGCATCCTGCTGGCCAGGCCTGCTCAGCCACATACCAAACACACACCTGCCCCCATGGAGCTCAGCCCTACGGATGTCACACTGCACCTCTGGAGGGAGGAGAAAAAACTAAAAAGCGGGTCGGACCAAGCCCGGGGAAGGGGTGTGCAGGAGCTTGGTGGTATCATCTGAGGTATAGTAGGAACTCGTCATTATCAGCATGTCCCCCAACACTAGGCATCTCTATAATATTTAGTGAATGTGAATTTACTACACGACTCTCAATCGACCTAATAACATTTTAAGATTTCAAAATCATATTTCTTGTCCAAAACACTGTAAAATGTACTTTTCATTAAGACCTGGTCCCACCCCGTTGAGGAGCTGCTGTCCTGGGCTACGGGTTGGAGGGTCAGTGGGTGACAGGTAGAGTGTCTCAGCCCCCTGGGACACAGGACCACCTGGGATGCCTCCTCCATCAGCTCTGTAGTGTCGTTATCATCAGCCCTGTGGAGAGACACCTAGTTTAGGTACCATCCCATATCACAGTTAAGCTCAGTCCCATATTTCCACCTAGCCTCTACAGCTCTGTAGTTTCATCAGCCTTGTGGAGAGACCTAGTTAGGCCCCTTCCAATATCAACCCTCTGCCCCTACAGAAACACTGAGAAAGTTAGGCCTAGTCTCATATCCACCCTTAGCCCCTACAATTGAACTTTACTTAGATCTACAAAGATTGTATTAGACATGCAATTCGCCTACTTCAGGGCCTCACACCTGCTGATTTATCGTTATATTTTATTTGGTATTTGATTAATATGTGGGAGGTGTCAGTGGGAGGTATCAGTGCCATTTACTAGCCAAAGTGGAAATGAAAATCAGTATGAAAACCAAAGGGAGCATGACGCACCCACGCTATGTGGTTATTTCGGGACTGAACTAACTTGCCCACAGGTAACGAGGTGACTCACCTGACCATGGGTGTGGAGGTAACATCAGAAGGGCCCATGGTGGAGGGAGTGCTGCCCTGCTGCTCCATTCTTGTTCTGGTCCCAGTAAAGATCTTGCCCTTTCCAGTGGAGCTGTTTCTCCCCAGTCCTGCCTGCTGTGCCATGGCCATGTCACCAGCCAGTAGAGAGGTGGGTTCTAGAAAAAAAAAGTCATTATTTGAATAACAAGCACAATCCCTATTGAATTGTTCTTTGGCAGCCTTACTTTGATTACATAAAAGTACCAGTGATTTGGGGATTTGAGACACGATGAAGAAGAATCAGCGATGTGATCAGCACAACAATTGAAATCAGGAAGAATGGTTTGGAGGGTAGGTTCATTTTGGTATGTATGAAGGATAATCACACTTTGACTATGCAAAAAGGAAATGGATATCATGAATAACACGAGCACGGGAAACATCAGAAAAGTTAGTGATGAGTGAGAGCCAAACTTTTCCCTGCTGAAGTTTGCTTCCCATTGGGAGTGTGTGACTGCGATGAGTGACCATTCTAGGACAGGGTTAGAACGACGAGAGCATCTACAGGGGTCTGGAAGGAGTGAGATGGAGAGGAACAGACACTTACTGCTCTGTCTACTAGAGATGCAGGAAATATGGAGTCTGACAAACACCCATAGCTGGCTGCCCTCCAACAGTGTTTGTTTTCATGCAGTGGAAAGCGCCAAATTGGATTACAGGATGCATCCCAGCCCAGGTGCTAATCTTGATGCTAAACCAATAGAGGTTCAGATGCCTTGTGTCCCTGGCACTACACACACATTGTTAATCTCTACAACAGTGAGTGTTCCTCACTCCTGGTTCTGGAGAGACAGTGTGTGCAGGCGTTTGTGCCAGCCCAGCACTAACACAACTGGGACAATCAAAGTCTTTCTTGATGAATTGTTGATTAGCTGAATCAGGTGTGTTAGTGCTAGGCTGGAACAAAAGCCTGTACACACTACGGCCCCCTATAACAAAGAGAGAAAGAACACTGCTCTACAATGAAGAGAGAAAGTGAACTAGAAGAGTCAACCGTGTTTCTAGTGGAGGGGCTGGACGAGCCTGTGTGTAGAAACCCACCCCCTGGATGATGGGGTAGAGGACTGGCACCATTCTCCGAGCCACAGGAACACTCATTGAAGGCAGGCATCAGGAAGGTGACATCCTGTAGGGACCAAAGACTGACTGAGGACTATTCAATAGAGCTACATTAGGGAGCCCACTACAGCATATGGACACGGCTACAAAAAGCTACAAAAGCTACTTTAGCTTATTGAATACAAAAGGTCCATAAAATGAGTCTCGTTT
Source organism: Oncorhynchus tshawytscha (assembly GCF_018296145.1). Taxonomy (NCBI): domain Eukaryota; kingdom Metazoa; phylum Chordata; class Actinopteri; order Salmoniformes; family Salmonidae; genus Oncorhynchus; species Oncorhynchus tshawytscha. Next base: position 5,381,479 of record NC_056456.1, read on the forward strand.
CCCTCAGCCATTACCTCAAAATACAATGAAGGGTGCAGAACTCATAACTATGATAAAGATGAAAATGTATATTAGATACCACTCTGTCCTACCAGAGGACAGTTCCTTTCCATTTGGCTGCTCACAGTGTTGTGAGGGCTCTGGTTCTCTGTAGACTGGGAAGGAGAGGAGGGGGGAACACTGCTAGTTCTTGAGTCCTCCAAAGGTGTCTTTGGGTTCTCAGCAGACCATCCCTCAGCTGCTGGGGTTTCCCACACACCACCGCCCCCTGGGGTTTAATACAGAGGGGAAGGGAGGTGCCCCCCCTGCTTCGACTGGACTCGGGGAGTACAGGAGGGGACAAAGTACAAACCTCTGAGGGGCCCCAGAGTTGAGGATCAGCATGGCAGATGTGTTGTTGCCTACCCTTACCACCTGGGGGCAGCCCGTCAGGAAGTCCAGGATCCAGTTGCAGAGGGAGATGTTTAGTCCCAGGGTCCTTAGCTTACTGATGAGCTTTGTGGGCACTATGGTGTTGAATGCTGATCTGTAGTCAATGAACAGCATTCTCACATAGGTGTTCCTTTTGTCCAGGTGGGAAAGGGCAGTGTGGAGTGTGATTGAGATTGCGTCATCTGTGGATCTGTTGGGGCGGTATGCGAATTGGAGTGGGTCTAGGGTTTCTGGCATGATTGTGTTGTAGTGAGCCATTACCAGCCTTTCAAACCACTTCATGGCTGCCGACGTGAGTGCTACGGGGCGGAAATCATTTAGGCAGGTGACCTTCGCTTCCTTGTGCACAGGGGCTATGGTGGTCTGCTTGAAACATGTAGGTATTACAGACTCGGTCAGGGAGAGGTTGAAAATGTCAGTGAAGACACTTGCCAAATGGTCCACGCATGCTTTGAATACACATCCTGGTAATCCATCTGGCCCTGCGGCTTTGTGAATGTTGACCTGTTTAAAGGTCTTGCTCACATCGGCTACCGAGAGCATTATCACAGTCATACAGAACAGCTGGTGCTCTCGTGCATGCTTCAGAGTTGCTTGACTCGAAGACAGTATAAAAGGCATTTAGCTTGTCTGCTACAGTGCTTCCTCCTTTAAAAGTTGTGTCATACTGCGGCACACCTTGCGGGCTGCTGCAGCATTCTGTGGCATGTTATCGATTTGTTAGCCATTTTTTCTGTTAATTGAATTTGTTGCTAGTTTGACCACCAGATGACATCTTTGAGAAGCATTTGATAACCAGGAGGAAGGAGTAGACTGTCCTTGTAAATAAGAATGTGTTCTTAACTGATGTGTTATTTCATAGTTGTGATGTCTTCACTATTATTCTACAATGTAAAAATATAGAAAATCCTGGAATGAGTAGGTGTGTCTAAACTTTTGACTGGTACTTGCTTAATTAATTAGATTAATATTATGGTGTTTCTATTCCATGAAAAACAAAATTCAGACCTTCTCGCTCTTGGAGCGCACACTGGATGTTCGGGTAGAGGAATTGATATGAGCGTTCTAGCCTTACAACGGCGGTCAAGCGCCCAAGCTAACATTGGCTAGCTTGCTAGCTACTTCCAGACACAAATGAGACAACTCTGACCATTTTACACACCCTAGCAGAGATAGTTAGGCCGTTTCTGTGTTAACCAGAGCGTTGGTGACTAACTGTTGCTGCTGGAAACAATTTAATTATGCTTTTTTTGCCGACGTTTACTGACACCGGCCATATTCAACAGGTGTTGAGCGCTCTTAAATTCATTATTCTGCGCTCTGGTACTCAGTCGAGAGTGCTCTGAAATCCGAGTAGAGAGACAGAGCGAATTTATGAATGCACCAGAATGTCCATTGAGAACGCTCAACGACTCTGCGGCTTGAGCATGCTTTTGGTGCACAGTCGATAGCGCGCTGGACATCGGGCAAGAAGGTTGAGGGTTGGAAACCTGCTCCCTGCTTGTTTCATTTGAAGTCTGCACAATTATCAGTTTATTATTTGGTTTATATTGCCCATTCATTGTCAGCTAGAGACACAGCAGTGCATTGGGACCCAAATCTGGTCTGTGATAGGACGGGGGGTTTTCACACCAAGCTCAGGCTATTGGACTATTCTTTAGTAAAGGTTGAATAGTCTATTGTTCAGCTATTATCCCCCCTCCCCAACTTGCTTCAAATGGATGTCTTTTTGTCGAGAGCAAAACTTTTTTATCGAGAGCAAAAATTAGGCTTCAAAGTTTTAAAAAAAAGAAGTTTTTGCATTCAAATATTTTGTAATAGAGGGCATAACGTTATGCATTTTATTCCCCTAAAATATTTAGAGAACAAAAAATGTATTTGAAAACAAAAAAATCGCTTTCTACCACCCTCCATTTTGTCAATTTTATGAGTGTCAGTTTGGCTACAACAATACTGTTCAGCCTTTCTTTCCGACACAAAGGAAGTCATAGCGGCCACCTACGAAGGACTGTGTGATGTTGACATCTCAGGTAAGCAGCACTGGTCGTTCTTCCGTCCAACTTCTACATAGCTAGTAGTTAGCTCCTACGATGCAGTGGTGGTTCATAACATTCTACAATGTGACATAGATACATACATAAAGTAGAATGATAAATAATGCAATTATTATTCTCAAGCTAACCAAAAACATTTGGCTACGAACGCCTGTTCTTGCCATTTTCAGTTGAATTGATCTAACTTTCTTTCATGGCAACATGAAGCAGGCCATGTCCTATTTGTTTCATAGTCAATATTAAACGTTTCTCCTTAAACCACTTAAGTGTTGCTTTAGCAGTATGCTTAGGGTCATTGTCCTGCTGGAAGGTGAATCTCCACCCCAGTCTCAAATCTCTGGAAGACTGAAACAGGTTTCCCTCAAGAATTTCCCTTTCCAGTTTCCCAGTCCCTGCCAATGAAAAACATCCCCACAGCATAATGCTGCCACCACCATGCTTCAATGTGGGGATGTTATTCTCAGGGTGATGAGAGGTGTTGGGTTTGCAGCAGACATAGCGTTGTCCTTGATGGCCAAAAAGCAACATTATGTCTTATCTGACCAGAGTACCTTCTTCCATATGTTTGGGGAGTCTCCCACATGCCATTTAGTGAACACCAAACATGTTTGCTTATTTTTTTTCTGACTAGCTAATGTTAGCTAGTCAGTTAACCAGCTTAATAGCGATTTTCGTAAATTAACTTTATGACAGAAGAATATGCACAAACATTTGTCTCTACATTAACTAACATATTCCTCTCAATTGTAAATGTTTTGCTTGACTGGTTATGACGTTATAACTACTTACATTTGGTTCCACCGTAATGTTTTGTCAGCCATCTTTGCTGAAGAAAGTCACCAGCTTCGTCATTCATCATTGGAACCACTCGATATGATTGGTCATATAAAAAAAACTTGGGACCCAAATGCATAATGAGTGCTCTAACTCCCCCTTGCGGTGGTCTGGAGCAATGAAGCCGTGACACTGGGTACCTCTAAAAAACTGATTTAAGTTTGCCTGCATTAAAGGCCCCGGCCACTTCCGGCCGCGTCTGGAGGAGCATTTTCTTGTCTGCTTATGGCCTCATAGAGTTGGTTGAGAGTGGTCTTAGTCCCAGCATCAGTCTGTGGTGGTAAATAGACGGCTACAAATAATACAGATGAGAACTCTCTTGATAGAGAGTGTGGTTCTCCTATACCTTCTACGAAAAGTCCATTTTGACAGAAGCTGTATCCCGTCCAGACAAAACCGGCTTTGGCAGAGGTACCAAAGAGTGCATTGGTGAAAAAGTGATGAATCAGTGCATTGTGTGCATCAGAGCAAAAGTTAATATTCCTTTGAAATCAATAAAAGGTTTAATGTTGTTCAGATAGAACATCGAGACAATTTAGATGTCTTATTGACTTCTGCGTTCTGGTGGAAAAAGCTACATAATGAAATTGGTAGCCTACATCCTTAACTTTAGACAAACATTTTCCCAATAAAGTCATCAATGCTACTCTGACCATTAATTTCACAAATATGAATCATGTTCCTTAGTCCTGGAAACTTGTCTTTTACTTTAAAAATTGATTACATATTTACAGTGCTGTTTAATATGAGGTGTTTTCTGAACAGAGAATGCCATTGTTCACACTGGATATTTATTAATATATGTACAAATTAACAACAACAATAACAAATACAGTCTTCACTGAAAACTCAACCACTAACAAAATCTCATTATACAATTTTGCATTTGAACAGACATTTTATTCAGTTTTACCCCTGCTGCAATGATAAAGGGCACAGCTAATAGCTTGGACAAAATGAAAATGCTTCTCGTGGTTTGACGGGTCATGTTTCAGAGGACTCGACCTTCGCCTCCCAAGCAGGTTGGGGAGTTGCAGCGATGTGACAAGATGGAAATTGTGGACAAAAATGGGGTAAAAATAAATATATATATATATATATATATATATATATATATATATATATATATATATATATGTATATATTAATATATATGTTTTAATGTTTCTGTACGTGCTTTGTGGGTAATGTTGTTTACACAATGATAAAACTACGTACATGAGTTCAATATCTATCAGCAGAAGAGACAATCGAGAGAAATGGGAAGATGCTATGAAAATAGTATAGTGTGTTCTGCTGTCCATCATTGAAAAAAGTGAATGAGTTATCAGTCATTACAAATGTTTTGAATTTGAAATATTCAACCCAACACACACACCTCTGTTGGTATTTTAGCATCATGATGCAAAAAACGCCTCAAGATGTCATCATGTACCAGAGAGTTCATTATCACATCAACAATGCAGGGCTAGGATAGCACTCAGGTCGTAGGGTAGGAAGGGCTCAGCCATGACTGACCATCATGGACAGTAGAGATAATGAGTGTATGCCACTGTCAATCACTTTGAAAACAGGAACACAGTCCAATAGTTTTTCCTCAAAATGTGCTACTGTAGTCTACAGAAGTCAGCAGGATGGATAGAGAGAGGGTTCACTTTGGCTTCTACAGAATGCAGGACAGCTGTGTGTACCCAGAGCCATGTACAGTGGCAAGAAAAAGTATGTGAACCCTTTGGAATTACCTGGATTTCTGCATCAATTGGTTATCAAATTTGTCACAACAATAGACAAACAGTGTGCTTAAACTAATAACACACAAATTATTGTAATTTTCTTGTCTATATTGAATACATCATTTAAACATTCAAAGTGTAGGTTGGAAAAATATGTGAACCCCTAGGCTAATGACTTCTCCAAAAGCTAATTGGAGTCAGGAGTCAGCTAATATTATACCTGGAGTATAATTAATGAGACAAGATTGGGGATGTGGTTTAGAGCTGCCTTACCCAATAAAAAACACTCGCAAAATGTGGGTTTGTTAAGAAGCATTGCCTGATGTGAACCATGCCTCGAACTAAAGAGATCTCAGAAGACCTAAGATTAACCTGGAAAGGGTTACAAAAGTAACTCTTAAAGCCTTGATGTTCATCAGTCCATGGTAAGACAAATGGTCTATTAATGGAGAAAGTCAAGTACTGTTGCTACTCCTTAGGAGTGGCCGTCCTGCAAAGATGACTGCAAGAAGAAAGCACAGAATGCTCAATGAGGTTAAGAAGAATCCTAGATTGTCAGCTAAAGACTTACAGAAATCTATGGAACATGCTAACATCTCTGTTGACGAGTTTACGATACATAAAACACTAAACAAGAATGGTGTTCATGGGAGGATACCACGGAAGAAGCCACTGCTGTCCAAAAAAACATTGCTGCACGTCTGAAGTTTGCAAAGGTGCACCTGGCTGTTCCACAGTGCTACTGGCAAAATATTCTGTGAACAGATGAAACTACAGTTGAGTTGTTTGGAAGGAACACACAACACTATGTGTGGAGAAAAAAAAGGCACAGCACACCAACACCCACACCAAAACCTCATCCCAACTGTAAAGTATGGTGGAGGGATCATCATGGTTTGGGGCTGCTTTCCTGCCTCAGAGCCTGGACAGCTTGCTATCATCGACAGAAAAATGAATTCCCAAGTTTATCAAGACATTTTGCAGGAGAATGTTAGGCTATCTGTCCGCAATTGAAGCTCGACAGAAGTTGGGCGATGCGACAGGACAATGACCCAAAACACAGAAGTAAATCAACAACAGAATGGCTTCAACAGAAGAAAATATGCCTTCTGGAGTGGCCCAGTCAGAGTCCTGACCTCAATCCCATTGAGATGCTGTGGCATGACCTCGAGAGCAGTTCACACCAGACACTGAAACAGTTTTGTAAAGAGGAATAGTCCAAAATTCCTCCTGACCGTTGTGCAGGTCTGATCCGCAACTACAGAACACGTTTGGTTGAGATTATTGCTGCCAAAGGAGGGTCAACCAGTTATTAAATCCAAGTGTTCACATGCTTTTCCACCCTGCACTGTGAAAGTTTACACGGTTTGTTCAATAAAGATATGAAAATGTATAATTGTTTGTGTGTTATTAGTTTAAGTAGACAGTGTTTGTCTATTGTTGTGACCTAGATGAAGATCAGATAACATTTTATGACCAATTTATGCAGGAATCCAGGTCATTCCATAGGATTCACATACTTTTTCTTGCCACTGTATATAGAGTTAGGACACTTTTTTGAATATTGTTCTAATTCTAGACATTCAGTTAATTTAAATATTCCCCATGCAATGTTAATGAGGTGCTAACATGGCTGCCATAGAACGTTGACATTTATACAATGGGTGGGTCTAATCCTGAATGCCGATTGGTTAAAACTGCATTCCAGCCAGTGTCTATTCCACAAGTTACCACCAGCTAAATCAATTATTTACTCTGTTCCATCTGACTACGCAATCCGCTGTCTCATCAGCCCAGCCAGGCACTTTATAAACTTGATCTCCACTATAAAAAGCATCTAGACATTTTCTCACATTTCTTTTAGACTAACATTTAGTTTTCAACAGCAGAGATTTATATAAACCTTGCAGTTTATCTCTCCAATATTTGTAACATTGTTTCAATATTCAAATTCGATCTCCAGCTGCCCCATAGTAATGAATGTGTAGGGAGCTGGGACGAGACAGACAGCGTTTCTTACATGCTGACCACACTGCTCGCGCACATGCATCTGTGTGTGCCATCACACGCATGTTGATTTTGTCCATATCAAAACGAACTCTGAACCAAATATATTAATTTGGGGACAGGTCCTAAAGCATTAAACATTTATGGTAATTTAGCTAGTTAGCTTGCTGTTGCTAGCTAATTTGTCCTGGGATATAAACATTGGGTTGTTGTTATACCTGAAATGCACAAGGTCCTCTACTCCGACAATTAATCCACAGATCAAAGGGTAAACTGAGTTAGTTTCTAGTAATCTGTCCTCCTTCAGTCTTCTTCTTTGGATTTTGGCGGTTGACCACCAACTTTAAGGTGCATTACCAGCACCAACTGGACTGGATTGTGGACCTCAGTTCATCTTTCAGTCACTCACGTGTGTATATGCTCCTAAAAACCAATGAGGAGATGGGAAAGGCGGGACTTACAGCACGTCAAGCATCACAAAAAGAGCCAAGTTCTATTTTAGCACCTGGCTACGTAGATGCTCGTTGATGCATGCGAGCAGTGTGGATGCAATGATTGAATAACATGTATGTGTAGATTTATTTTGCAAAGCTCGCACACGCTACGCGGGCGGTGTGGTCAGCATGTCAGCCAGTCGAAATCATGAATCAGCTGGCATAATATTTATGTATATATGCAAAGAAATGTCAATTGTAAAAATGGTCAAACGAAACGAAGTGCAGCTAGGTTGCAGTCTTTCCAGCTTCAGTTTGAAGTCATTGTGTTAGCTGTGTTGTTGGTTAGCTCCTCTGAACAACAGTATCCAGCTTCAGTTTGAAGTCATTGTGTTAGCTGTGTTGTTGGTTAGCTCCCCTGAACAACATTTTCCTGACGAGTGAGCACAATTTCAATGCCAGGCAAAATCGTGTCTCATTTGCTCCTTGTTATGGATGTTTCCAATTAAATGTCACCAGTAAACAGCTTAAACAAATGCAAATGCAGCTACTTTGCTGTTATTCTGTCAGCACTTTTGATGTGACTGTAAGTTAGCCGTAGTTGGCTACCTAGCAAGCAAGGGATAAGAACGATGCCAGCCAGTATGGCAATGGAACATTTAGAACGAACGACTGGGTCACGTCCATAGATACAGAACAAAAAGACTGAACGACTGGGTCGCATCTCTGGCAACCGAACCGATAGAACGAACGACCAGCCGGCTTGGGTAGCAACCCTAGATTTGTGTCGGGACTATATCTTGTGGAAGGATGAAATAGTATTAATAAATTATTCAAAATATTTTTTTTAATGAAAATATGTCAATCATTACTGGAATATGTGATAATAGTGATAGTGATAATGTCCTCGAAGCCGGTGTTTGGAGGATATATTGGCATGCGTTGTCACTTAAGTCATGTACAGTGCCTAGTGAAAACCTACGCACCGCTTGTACAGTCTTCAGATTTTGCTGCCTTGAATTTAAATCTGAAATGGGATTAAATAGGATTTTTGTTTTCCTGCTGATCTAGACAATCTACACACATTTTCAAAGTGAAAGGAGATGCATAGAAAATGTCTAAACGGATTCAAAAATAAGAAGTAAAGATATCTTGATTGCATAGCTCTTGGTGGATGCACTATTGGCAGCAGTTACTTCTATGACTCATTTTGAATAAGATTCCACCAACTTTGTACAAGTTTTAGGGCAACATATATACATTGTGTTTGTCAAAATTGCTCAAGCTCAGTCAGTTTGGTTGGGAATTATTGATGTATAGGAAGATTCAAATCTTGTCTCTGATTTTAAAGCAGATTTAGGCCAAGTCAGGACTGAGACTAGACCACTAAGGAACACATCTATTCGAAAGCCATTCTGGAGTGTTTTTGGCTTTAAAAGTCATATAAATTTCCCTCTGAAAAATACAATTATATCCTAGTGTTAGGTCTTCAGAGGAATGAGGCATGTTTTCCTGTAAAATGTTAGATTTGCTTTGCTCCATTTATATTTATTTTGATCTGGACAAACTCCCCAGATATTGCCGGTGACATGCATACCCATAACATGATACTGCCACTACAATACTTGGAAATCCAGAGGTTTTCACTCTGTGATGTGTTGCGTTGGATTTGCCCCAAACGTTTCCTGTTTCCTTATTTAGTCCAAAAAGTGCATTTCTTTGCCATGATGTATTGCAGTATTACTTAATGGCCTTGTTGCAAACTGGATGGATGATTTGGAATGGATTGTTTAGCACAGGCTTCCTTCTTTTTACTTTGTCATACATGCCAGTAATATGGAGTGAATGGGATGTTGTTAATCCATGTACGTCTTTAGCCTCATAGCGATATCCCTGAGCAGTTTCCATTCTCAGCCACAGCACATTTAGGAAGGGTGGCCAGATCTTTGCAGTGTCTGGGTGATATGATACACCATCCAGAGATGAATTACCATACTTGACCATACTCAAAGGGATATTTAGTGGCTTGGAATTATGTTTAACCTCCCCTGATCCATGCATGTCTAAAAATGTATTACAGACATGCTTTTAAAGCTCATTGGTAGCTCTGAGGATGAATTATTGTTTGAGATGCACTATATACTATCCTCTGATGTTACAGAGACAGAGGAAGTTGCTCTCAAATCAAGAGAAAGATTACTTTTACAAACAGATGGACCCCATTCAAGAAATGGTGTGATTTTCTTTTATGAGCACATCTTGATAACAATGATTGTTTAGGCAAGTTTAAACTGTCTGCACTGTAGCAGAGCTGTGGCATGCATGCTTTGTCAAGTAGAGCTCTCAGTTAACGACATTGAGTACAGGCTGATCTTCATACGGACGAGGCAGGCGGAGGAGCTGTGCAGAACACACACACATACACAAGAGCAGGGTTGGGCACATACTGGAGGTGCCACTGATGAGATCTTGTCCAGATTAGGCCTATCAATCACAGTTCTGTAAAATGGTCTATCCTAATGTGCTTGATGAAAGTCCTTCTTACTGTGCGGTCGGTTTCCCAAGACTTGGTCAATCTCTGTGACAATGCCTGCTGTCATCTTTGGAATGACCTACAATATATGAAGAGGAGAAAGAAAACATTTGATTCAGTTAGTTGTAAAGTTGATAGCAGTAGTTAGTAAATACACCACAATAGATGTAATGTATCCAAAATATTCAACAAACAGTGTAGACTAGAGAGAGGGAACAGTTTTTGAGTGCTGAGAAAGGGATGCCATAAAAATGACAAAAAAATTAAAATGTATTTACTACATCCATGGTCCAGGTTCCGGCCTGGTCGTCAGTAAGACAGCAGGTCTAGCTCAGTTGGTAGAGCATGGTTGTCACGTTCTGACCATCGTTCTTGTGTGTTTTCCTTGTTTTAGTGTTGGTCAGGACGTGAGCTGGGTGGGCATTCTATGTTGCGTGTCTGGTTTGTCTATTTCTATGTTTGGCCTGATATGGTTCTCAATCAGAGGCAGGTGTTAGTCATTGTCTCTGATTGGGAACCATATTTAGGTAGCCTGTTTTGTGTTGGGTTTTGTGGGTGATTGTTCCTGTCTTTGTGTTTGTGGCACCAGATAGGACTGTTTCAGTTTTTCACGGTTCTTGTTTTGTAGATTGTTGTATTTTCATCTTTATTAAAGATGTACAAAAATAACCACGCTGCATTTTCGTCTGCTTCTCTTTCACCAGAAGAAAACCGTTACAATGGTGTTTGCAATGCCAGGATAGTTGATTTTATTCCTGGGATTACTCATATGTAAAAATTGTATCCACAGATGAGGATAAATGTGTGTTCTAAATGTCATGTGTTGTTGTTATTGTTATTATTATTATATATTAAAGCTTGAAATGTATTCTTCAAAGGGGTCCTGCTCCCCTAAATTTAGATAGTATATGAGAGATGCTCCTTGCCTCCATGGCCCTCAGGTTCTCTGCAAGCTGGATGGGGCTGGATGTTCCCAGCAACACTGAGCTCACTCCTTCATTCCTCAGGCACCAGGCTAGAGAAAGAGAGAGAGAGGTTAATCAGGACAAGTCCCTTGTGGAGGTAGTCCTTCCAAGACTCAAAATAGGGCAATCCTCTACATTTAGCATGGTTATCTGTCTGTACCGATATCTTACCGATGGCTAGTTGTGGCAGAGTGCAACCCAGCTTCTCAGAGATGGTAGTCAGCTCCTTCAGCTTGGCCTGTTGTTTCCTCCCATCGTCACTCACTATCTTCTCCTTCAGCCAGGCATACGGCTGGAGGAGAGAGAATGGAGAAGGATCTGAGGACCAAGCAGACATTCATAAAACCCCTCAGATGTTGTTGGGACAAGAAGATACGAGCAGTACCTTCATGGAGGCCCTGGAGCATTCTGGGATTCCATTCTCATACTTCCCAGTGATGATTCCACAAGCTAGAGGCGACCAGGATACCACACCCACACCTGCAATGGCACGTGGTAGTCAGGCCACATGACAGGCAAGGTAATCATCAGACGACCATGGTACTGAAGGACAAAATAACTGGTATCTACAGTTTACCTTTTGAGGCATGGAATATTGACTGGTATGTCAAAGACCACAGCATGCACAGTCCAATATAGATGTCACTTGCCTATCTTGTGATAGAGCTCAGGCAGCTGTGTCTCAACCTTGTCCCTCTGGAAGAAATTATACTCGGCCTGCTCACACACTGGAGGGATCAGGTTAAACTGCCTAGCCACAGAGTACGCCTCCTAAAATAATGAAGGATGAGAAAGAGAGGAGGAAGAAGGGGAGAGAAACATGGTGAGGAAAGGGGGATCTGAACTTTACTGACTGCATTCATCTTTTAAAGCTTGGCATTTCTTGTCAGACCAAACTTTAATATCTTCAAAAGCATTGATATTGCAAGACATCACCTGAACTTTTCAGACTTCATTTACCTTGTCAACCCCCTGTAGTGTTTGTTTACTTCCTAATGTCAGACTTCAGAAGTATTCATTTCCCAAGCATGCTAGTGAATTATGTGGACAGAATCTAGATAGTAGGTCAACAGCAAATTAGAGTATGAAATCCATGTATTGTGAGGTTGTGAGGAAGTGTGTTCCTACTCACCATGATCTCCATGGCAGACCATCGTGATGTCCCCCAGTACATGGACATACCCTGGTTGATCACATGGGTCATCGCCCTCACAATCTCTGCAGAGACAAAAACAACAAACACCTGCTAGCTACAGGAGGGAAACATGGCTTTTTTGGACAAATGGGATGTTGTGGGTATTGGTGTAGGTTGGCATCTGCCCCTTTCCGCACAAAGGGAGTTGGGAGAGTATATCAAAATAAGATACATTATGTTTTAAAGTGATGTTCCCCTGAAAATATACATGAATTGTCTGTTTACCTGTAAATGGAAGCCTGGTTTTGTTTTAAGTGGAACATACATAGAGGGAAACTGATACGATGAAGACACTCCAATGTTAAGGAGCAGGTGTGAGACATGAGGGCGCCTCACCTCCTCCTACAACAGATCACTTCTCATTACTAAACGATGCATTACTAAAGGCTTTGTATCATTTCAGACAGTAGTTTTGAAGGTAGCGCTCACAAGCCAAAACGGGTCCACGATAATGTTTTATGATAACGTTCTGGTAAATAAATCAAATACAAAAATATTCCTGAAATGTGTATATGTTACCAATTCCAATTCCTACAATGTGTTAGCAATTTGAAAGTGCTTAAAATCCTGTTCAATCTTCTTAAAGGAAAATATTGACTTTTGTTGTTTTTTCATTGCCGTCTGAGATTCTGTGTAGGTTATAATAGCAATTGTGAAGATTTCCACAGACCCGCGACCCTGAACTTGAACGCTTTCTATGATTACATAAGAAGACATTTATTTTTACAGTAACCGCAAATTGTGGCCAAGGATGTGTTACTCATTTTTAAAATTAATAAATACTGTTACATTAGCTTGTTAGATAGCCTTACCATTACGCTATTTACTGTCTTGCAACCAAATATGAACATTTAATGGAGATGTATCTACTGCTTGGATAGTTAGATCTGGCTTAATCCTATTATTTGATATATTTGATATATATAGCTTGTATTGTTGGTTAAGTTGGAGACGTGAATCCAACACATCATTTGTTAACTTGTCGACAAGTTAATAGGCTATTTACCGTATTGCTAGTGTGTTGTTGAATTGTGCTAGATTGTCAACACAAACAAAATCAACATTTGAAGTGTCACGTTCTGACCTTTATTTCCTTTGTTTTGTCATTATTTAGTATGGTCAGGGCGTGAGTTGGGGTGGGCAGTCTATGTTTGTTTTTCTATGATTTTGGGATTTCTATGTTTCGGCCTAGTATGGTTCTCAATCAGAGGCAGGTGTCATCCGTTGTCTCTGATTGAGAATCATACTTAGGTAGCCTGGGTTTCACTGTTTGTTTGTGGGTGATTGTCTATGTTAGTTGCTTGTGTCAGCACAGTTCTCATTATAGCTTCACGGTCGTTGTATAGTTTGTATTCAGTGTTCAGTGCTTTCTTTTATTAAAAAATCATCATGAACACATACCACGCTGCATTTTGGTCCGCTTCATACGACGATCGTGACATGAAGGAGATGTTTTTTCTGCTTGGATAGCTCCATCTGTGCCACTGAGCCTGGCTTTAATTCCAGTTTGTCTACAAATTAATTATTGATATGTTGGCTTTAAGTCCTCATTTCAATCCAAAAATCTAAGTTAAAGAATAGAGGAAAATCAAATCCAATCCAACTTTAAATGCACTTTAAATATAGTTTGATTTGATTTAGTTCTATTTTTTTTAACTTAGATTTTTGGTTGAGATGGAGATGTGAATCCAACATACACTAAGAGTACAAAACATTAAGGACACCTTACTAATATTTTGCCCTCAGAACACTCTCAATTCATCAGGGCATGGACTCTACAAGGCGTTGAAAGCTTCCACAGGGATGCTGGCCCATGTTGACTCCAATGCTTACCACAGTTGTGTCAAGTTGGCTGAATGTCCTTTGGGTGGTGGACCATTCTTGATACACAGTGGAAACTATTGAGCATGAAAAGCCTAGCAACATTGCAGTTTTTGACACAAACTGGTGCGTCTGGTGCACCTACTACCAAACCCCGTTCAAAGGCACTTCATTCTTTTGTCCTGCCCATTCACCCTCTGAATAACACACATACACAATCCATGTCTCAATTGTCTTAAGGCTTAAAAATCCTTCTTTAACCTGTCTCCTTCTCTTCATCTACACTGATTGAAGTGGATTTAACAAGTGACATCAATAAGGGACCATAGCTTTCACCTGAATTCACCTAGTCAGTCTATGTCATGGAAAGAGCATGTGTCCTTAATGTGTCGTAAACTCAGTGTATTTATAATGAACTTGTAGATTGTTGAAAAAAAAACCAATAAATCAACTGACCTTTCTTGATGGCGAAATAATGACAATCTGGTTTAGCAATTATGGATGTGTCAATTGGAAATGATGTCACTATTGCCCTTGATTCTAAGCAATGTTGTGAAACTGTTTTTATTGACTTGGCCAAAGCTTTTGATACGGTAGACCATTCCATTCTTGTGGGGCTTTGGGGTCTTTGGCCTGGTTTTCTAACTATCGCTCTCTCAAAGAGTGCAGTGTATAAAGTCAGAACATCTGCTGTCTCAGCCACTGCCTGTCACCAAGGGAGTACCCCAAGGCCCGATCCTACGCTTTTCTCAATTTATATCAACAACATAGCTCAGGTAGTAGGAAGCTCTCTCATCCATTTATATGCAGATGATACAGTCTTACACTCAGCTGGCCCCTACCCGGATTTTGTGTTAAATGCTTTACAACAAAGCTTTCTTAGTGTCCAACAAGCTTTCTCTGCCCTTAACCTTGTTCTAAACACCTCCAAAACAAAGGTCATGTGGTTTGGTAAAAATAATGCCTCTCTCCCCACCGGTGTGATTACTGCCTCTGAGGGTTTAGAGCTTGAGGTAGTCACCTCATACAAGTACTTAGAAGTATGGCTAGACGGTACACTGTCCTTCTCTCAGCACATATCAAAGCTGCAGGCTAAAGTTAAATATAGAATAGTTGGTTTCCTCTATCGTAATCGCTCCTTTTACACCCCAGCTGCCAAACTAACCCTGATTAAGATGACCATCCTGCCCACGCTAGATTACGGAGATGTAATTTATAGATCCGCAGGTAAGGGTGCTGTCGAGCGGCTAGATGTTCTTTACCATTCGACCATCAGATTTGCCACCAATGCATCTTATAGGACACATCACTACACTCTATAATCCTCTGTAAACTGGTCATCTCTGTATACCCGTCGCAAGACCCACTAGTTGATGCTTATTTATAAAACCCTCTTAGGCCTCATTCCCCCCTATCTGAGATATCTACTGCAGCCCTCATCCTCCACATACAGCACCCGTTCTGCCAGTCACATTTTGTTAAAGGTTCCCAAAGCACACACATCTCTGGATCGCTCCTCTTTTCAGTTCGCTGCAGCTAGCGACTGGAACGAGCTGCAACAAACACTCAAACTGGACAGTTATCGCTATCTCTTCATTCAAAGACTCAATCATGGACACTCTTACTGACAGTTATGGCTGCTTTGTTTTTGTTGATTGTCTCTACCTTTTTGCCCTTTGTGCTGTTGTCTGTGCCCAATAATGTTTGCACCCTGTTTTTGCTGCTGCCATGTTGTGTTGCTACCATGTTGTTGTCATGTTGTGTTGCTTCCATGCTGTGTTGTCATGTGTTGTTGCCATGCTATGTTGTTGTCTTTTGTCTCTCTTTATGTAGTGTTCTGTTGTCTCTCTTGTCGTGAAGTGTGTTTTGTCCTATATTTTTAATTTATTTTTATTTTTAATCCCAGCCCCCTTCCCCACAGGAGGCCTTTTGCCTTTTGGTAGGCCGTCACTGTAAATAAGAATTTGTTCTTAAAACCTCTTAAGCCGATCGAACCTGATGATTTTTATAGCTTATTAACGTGTAGTAATACCTAAAGATGCATTAGAAAGGTATTTCGAAGTGTTTTGTGAAAGTTTATCGTCGACTTTTTAACTTTAAAAAAATGACGTTACGTTATGAAACGCTATTTTTTTCCGTTTATCACACAGTTTTCATAGATCGATATCTAGGCTATATATGGACCGATTTAATCGAAAAAAAGACCCAGTATTGATTATGGGACATCAAGGAGTGCCAAGAAAGAAGATGGTCAAAGGTAATGAATGTTTTATATTTTATTGTGCGGTTTGTGTAGCGCCGACTATGCTAATTCTTTTGTTTACATCCCCTACGGGTCTTTTGGGGTGTTACATGCTATCAGATAATAGCTTCTCATGCTTTCGCCGAAAAGCATTTTAAAAATCTGACTAGGTGCCTGGATTCACAACGAGTGTAGCTTTAATTCAATACCAAGCATGTGTATTTTAATGAACGTTTGCGTTTTAACTAATACTATTAGCGTTTAGCGTAGCGCATTTGCATTTCCAGAGCTCTAGTTGGGACGTCTGCGTCTCAAGTAGGATCAAGAGGTTAACTGACTTTAAATAAAGTTTAAATAAATAAAATATAGAAAAAAGAAGCCGGATGTGGACGCTGGCTGGCGTGGTTACATGTGGTCTGTGGTTGTTAGGCCGGTTGAACGTACTGCCAAATTCTCTTTAACTTCTTAAGGATGACGCAAAATACTGTTCCCATGCAGGAACAACACTCAGCGGATTTCAGAGCGCCACCTATAGTTTTTGATAAAACTCATAATTTCATCAAACTTTCATTAAAATACACATTCAAGGTAGTGAATTAAAGCTACACTCGTTGTGAATCTATCCACCAAGTCAGATTTGTAAAATGCTTTTCGGCGAAAGCATGAGAAGCTATTATCTGATAGCATGTACCCCCAAAATACTGCAACGTCACCTAACACGACAGATTTTGCGGTAGACGGCGCTACCCAAAACGCAGAAATAAAATATAAAAAATATAAAAAAATACCTTTGACCATCTTCTTTGTTGGCACTCCTTGATGTCCCATAATCAATATTGGGTCTTTTTTTCGATTAAATCAGTCCATATATAGCCTAGATATCGATCTATGAAGACTGTGTGATAAACGGAAAAAAATAGCGTTTCATAACGTAACGTCATTTTTTAAAATTAAAAAAGTCGACGATAAACTTTCACAAAACACTTCGAAATACTTTTGTAATGCAACTTTAGGTATTAGTACACGTTAATAAGCGATAAAATTCATCAGGAGGCGATGTAAATGCTATAGGCGACCGTCTGGAAAAAATGACTGGAAAAAACTCGACCAAAACATCCTGTTTGAGGTCGGAGGGAATCGGTTCCCTTGGGTCGGTTCGACCAAGAATCAAATCCGAATCAAATGAGAAGACTCTATACATCCTGTGGAAGCTGTAGGTACTGCAACCTCGGCCTCATTTAATACGGTTCACCTTTAACAATTCCTGGAAGTGGCGCATGGATATTTATTTCCTCTTTCAGTGATCAGATTTTCCTGCGCTTTTCGATGAAACAGACGTTCTGTTATAGTCACAGCCGTGATTTAACCAGTTTTAGAAACGTCTGAGTGTTTTCTATCCACACATACTAATCATATGCATATACTATATTCCTGGCATGAGTAGCAGGGCGCTGAAATGTTGCGCGATTTTTAACAAAAAGCTGCGAAAATTCGCAGCCTCCCTAACGGACCTTGACGACGGCTTACAGTAGAGAAATGTATATTGAATTCTCTGGCAACAGCTCTAGTGGGTGTTCCTGCCGTCAGCATGCCAATTGCACTCTCCCTCAAAACTTGAGACATCTGTGGCATTGTGTTGTGTGAGAAAACTGCACATTTTAGAGTGGCCTTTTATTTTCCCCAGCGCAAGGTGCACCTGTGTAATGATCATGCTGTTTATTCAGCTTCTTGGTATGCCAAACCTGTCAGGTGGATTGATTATCTTGGCAAAGGAGACATGCTCACTAACAGGGATGTAAACAAATTTGTGCAACAAAAAATGAGAAAAATAAGCTTTTTGTGCAAATGGAAAATGTTTGCAATTTTTTATTTCTGCTCATGAAACATAGGATCAATGCTTAACATGTTGCGTTTATATTTTTGTTCAGTATACATTGAAACAACGTTGATTTAATTAACCAGTTTGTGCCCTGTGGGAACTTTCTCACAAACATTGTGTTGTATAAAATAAATAAAACTATTCTGACTTTGTATTCCCATTTAAACTGTGTTGTCCTTTAAAATGGTTGAAAGCGCAGTGATAATACATTTACTGTAGATGACAACTAAACAAGAAATCAGACTTTGTTTTTCGATCGGAATTTGGTTGTCCATTTAGATGGCTGAAAGCATAGTGATAACACATTAGGAATTCATCAAACTTCTGGCTGACTTTTAGAGTTGGTGAAAAAAGGTTGTAATCTCATTGACGTCTCTCCCAAATATTACCCACATTTACATGTTGAAATAGTGTGGTGTGCGTGTGCCCAGTGGGTAGCTTGTAGAGGCTCTAATCAGAGTAGTATAACATTTGATGGAGCAGAAGTCACCCGTAGTGGACCTTTGTCAGTTCTGTAATGCTGCCTATGACCCTCTCTAATTCAATAACCTCTCTCCTCTCATTGAACAGTGTTTGTGTATGGCTCTTCACACCACAATGGCCCTGCAATACCACTCTACCCTCAGGCACAAACAGAACTGACAAAGGTCCACTACAGGTGGCTTCTGCTACATCAAATGTTACTACTCAAGTTGTAACCAACCAGAAGCTCTATTGTAAGGAAACTAGAACATTCAATTCAATTCCATATACTTTAGATGTCCCGCAAGGGCAAATATGCTTGGCAAACGGTGCAATTTGGTAGCTTTACAAAATAAAATAAAAAACGTTGGTAAGATGATAACAGTACAACTCAACATGCAGTACAGTATATACATATATATATAGAAAAAAAAGTGAAATCTCACACAGAGAGCTTCGATGATAAAATGACGGTGTGGCAGGTAGCCTAGTGGTTAGAGCGTTGGGCCAGTAACCACAAGGTTGTTGGATTGAATCCCAGAGCTGACAAGGTAAACATCTGTCTCTGATTCAGAGGTGTTGGGTTAAATGTGGAAGACACATTTCAGTTGAATGCATTCAGTTGTACAACGGACTAGGTATCCCCCTTTCCCCTTACCCTTACAAATGTGTAGTCTAATCAAGAAATGCAACAGGATGTATTGGGTTTGGGTGCATTTCTCCATAAATAACTACAATCATGCTGAACAACGAAATTGTAAAAAAGGGAGAGATGGAAAAGATAGATGAACCTATGTCAGTGTGATTAAAAAAAGTGATTCCCTTTCATGAGCAACTCATTCTGTGAGCCTACAAACAGCGGAGAGTGCCAGAGTGTGTGGGTGAAACGGGTGGGAAGTGGAGAGGGGAAAATGTCAGGCATGAACAACAATACATCTGTTCTGAGATGGAAGAGAGAAATGGAGAAAGAATGGAAGAGATAGCTGTACATTGTTCATCAGATTCTATGAATTCTTAAAGAGGCAATCAGCAGTTGAAAAAATGTAAAATGTGTTCTTGCTGCCACTGTTTTGCTAAAAACTGAGGGACGGGGCTGGAGAATTGCAACCACTCTCAAATTCATAGACAGACTCACAGAGTTTCTAAAACTGGAGGTGCAACGTCATAAGAATTCCGGAAACGCTTGCCAAACAGACCAGGCTGGGGTTGGAGAAGACAATGAGAGAAGTGAAAACAAACAGACCAGGCTGGGGTTTGAGAAGACAATGAGAGAAGTGAAAACAAACAGACCAGGCTTGGGTTTGAGAAGACAATGAGAGAAGTGAAAACAAACAGACCAGGCTTGGGTTTGAGAAGACAATGAGAGAAGTGAAAACAAACAGACCAGGCTTGGGTTTGAGAAGACAATGAGAGAAGTGAAAAATCCTTCCTTTGTTGTCATTTTCTCAAAATCTAAAAGGCACAACCCAGATTCGAGACAACTTCTTAAAGAGCTGAACATGTGATTACTCCAACCTTGTGAAAGTGACAAGCTGACACGTTTTAATTTTTGTCAAAAACATTTTTATATATTGAAGAAGTGCTTTTGATTTGACGCCCTGCATATGCGCAGTTTGGTGTGAGGGAACTGTTAGAACAGATGCGCATGACCTTAGCTAGCCAACATTGACATGACATGGCAGAGTGTGATCTGGGATTTTATTGGAGAAGCAGTTTCTGTCTATCTTTATACTGCACTGTCTTTGACAGAGCTATGGATGTAAAGACTGACCATCCATGATAACAAAATAATAGTTTTAACCATGGTTTACATTTACTTTGTTTACAAACATTGGGGTAAAACATACTTCTATTTTGGGTTCTGATGAAGCAAGTCAGTTGAACTATACTCATGAGGCATTTCTAAGTTATATTCTTCAAGAATCAATGGGTACATATCAACATTTTATAAGTCCAAAAATGGACGTACTGTAGTAACCCAGCTAACAAAAAAATGTTGAATGTTCCCTTCCCTCTATAGGTCATTACCTAACGTTTACATAGGAACGGACCCAGGATGTGCTAGGAGTATTTCCAAGAAAATATTCCCTTTAAAGTCAAATAGA
Organism: Oncorhynchus tshawytscha; assembly: GCF_018296145.1. Lineage (NCBI taxonomy): Eukaryota > Metazoa > Chordata > Actinopteri > Salmoniformes > Salmonidae > Oncorhynchus > Oncorhynchus tshawytscha. The sequence continues at coordinate 5,402,175 of NC_056456.1, forward strand.
ACTTACCTAAAACATTGTTACCATGAACTCACTTAAGATATGAATGTTCTACACACGGGAATGTTGCAAGACCATTCATGTGTCCCGTTTCTGTGGGTTAGGAGAATATTCCATCAATGTCCCACCAAACGTACACAGACCATGGTTGCCATGTTCTCAGGACATAAGATATTAATGTTCTAGACATGTTTCATGGGAACGTTGCAAGAACATTTATCTGTCCAGTTTTCTGTGGGCCTAAGAAGAGTATTCCATCTACGTCCCACCAAACATACGCAGAACATAGTTATCATGTTTTCAGAACATAAGATATTCATGTTACAGACATGTTTCATGGGAACATTGCAAGAATATGCATGTGCACAGTTTCCTGTGTTAGGAAAATAATCCATCATCATCACACCAAACATACACAGAACATGGTTGTCGTGTTCTCAGAATATAATGTGCCAAATAAATTTACATTTTGGGGATATAAAGACGGAATTTATAGAACAAAATGACCATTTGTGATGTTTTTGGGACATTTTGGAGTGCCAACAGAAGAAGATCTTCAAGGGTAAGGCATGAATTATATCGTTATTTCTGAGTTTTGTGTCACGCCTGGCAGGTTGAAATATGATTGTCATGTGTTTGTATGATGGGGTGTTGTCCTCAGATAATCGCATGGTTTGCTTTCGCCGTAAAGCCTTTTTGAAATCTGACACAGTGTCTGGATTAACAAGAAGTTAAGCTTTATTTTGGTGTATTGCACTTGTGATTTTATGAAAGTTAAATATTTCTAATAATTCTATTTGAATTTGGTGCTCTGCCTTTTCACCGGATGTTGTCAAATCGATCCCGCTAACGGGATTTGATCCCTAAGAAGTTTTAAAGTCATCATGTTGAAATCCCTGAGCAGTTTCCTTCCTCTCTAACTTAGTTAGGAAGGACGCCTGTATCTTTGTACTGACTGGGTGTATTGATACAACATCCAAAGTGTAATTAATAACTTCACCATGCTCAAAAGGATATTCAATGTCTACTTTTTTTGGGTTTTACCCATCTACCAATGAGTACCCTTCTTAGCGGAGCATTGGAAAACCTCTTTGTAGTTGAATATGTGGAAAGTGGTCAAAATTCGTGTTCAAGAAGAAATCCTACAGATTCCCATATTTGAGTGAAAAACTCATTTGAACTATATCAGATAGGTATTTTAACTTGGACATTAACATGTTTTGATAAGAATGTGAGAGTAGGGTGATTCCCTTAGCTCGTTTCTCAAACTCATTCCACAGAGGGCCGAGTGTCTTCCTCCCTTGTAATTGATTGATGAAGTAAGGTCACTAATTAGGAAGGAACTCTTCTCGCCTGGTTGTCTTGATCTTAATTGCAAATAATAATAAATAAAACAGCAGACACTAGGCCCTCCATGTAAGGACTTTGACACACCTGTCTTAGTGGGTCTCAAATCCAGGCCATCAGCACCAATGACAAACACCATAACCACTGTCCCAATAAAGGATATCTCTAGGACATGTGCTTATTGGGTCGGTATAGTTAGGCCCTGTCCAGTACTGAAAAAGCCTAACCCTTCCTCCCTAGGTACTTGTGTGAATCTGAAACAACTTTATAGGTGTAAGGCTGTAAGAAATAGGGTGAACGCACTTTGAAGTAAATCTCAACTCTGTTAAAAGTACACTCAAGAAACGCGTTTATTGATCATTGTGATTCAGGAGTATAATTAAAATATGTTAACATCACAGAAGATTGGTGGCACCTTAATTGGGTTGGATAGGCTCGTGGTAATGGCTGAAGCGGAATAAGTGGAATGGTATAAAATACATCAAACACATGGTTTCCATGTGATCCCTGCTTTTTGTTGCTGTTTCCACCTTCCCTGCAAGCTGACCTGTCTGGAACGGCGAGGAGTAACAGCGTGGCCTACGTTGCTACCATGAGAAAGACCAAAGGCGGTGGGAGTACCTTTGAGGATAGTGGTGTCTGTCTATCACAGTTGAGGGATATTTTAGACAAACAAAAATATTGCTATAAGCAGTTGTTACAACATCAAGAAAATAACTTCAAGAATTGTGTACAAATACTGGTGGAGTCAACTAATAAAATAATGGACGCCGTGATCAAACTGGTCCAGGACCCGAAGAACAGTTTGCAGTTCTCCCAGAGTCAGCTCGATGAGTTTAAACAGGAAAATGGCAAGATGACAGCAATCTGTAAGTCATTGAGAGAGGACTTTAATTATGTATGTGAATCCATGATAACAATGACGGACAAATCAGATTATCTCGAGGGACAATCAAGGCAGAACAACATTGTTGTGGACGGAATTGCAGAATCTCCACATAAGACCTGGACAGAGTCTGAGAACAAAGTGAGGGAAGATGGACCACAGGAAGATTGAGGTGGAGCATTCCCACAGGATTGGAAAACCCACCACCGGCCCACGTGACAGGCCCAGGCCAATCAAGTTCCTGATGTTCAAGGACCAGGTAGCTGTTCTGGAAAGAGCCAACAACTTGAGAGGAACATACATTTTCCTCAATGAGGATTATCATGAAGCTGTGCGCCAGAAGAGAAAATAACTTATCCCGTCCATGAAAGCTGCCAGAGCTCGTGGGGACCATGCTTACATCTGCTATGACAGGCCAGTGTCCGCCCTCATTCCCAAAGCCTGGAAGGGATGAGAGAGCCAAGCCTATGGGTTCGTAGATTCAACCCCACAGGCTCACACACACACACCAACTGATTAATGGTCCACGGAATTATAATTTTTTCTCTTGCTTAGTTTGTTATTTTCCATATTATGTCAATCTCTGAGAAGCTACACAGGAAAGGCCTATATTAATATATGTAGCCTTAGAAATAAGGTTAATGAAATAACTTACTAACATCAGATAACATTCATATATTAGCCATTTCTGAGACTCATTTAGATAATTCCTTTAATGATACAGCAGTAGCAATACAAGGATATAACATCTATAGAAGAGACAGGAATGCTTATGGGGGAGGTGTTTCTATATATATATTAGGAGCCATATTCTTGTAATGCTTAGAGAAGATCTCATGTCAAGTGTTATTGAAGTGCTGTGGTTGCAGGTTCACCTGCCTCATCTAAAGCCTATTATTTTGGGGTGTTGCTATAGGCCACCAAGTGCTAACAGTCAGCATCTAAATAATGTGTGTGAAATGCTTGATAGTGTATGTGATGTTGTTGAATTCTAGTTTGAAATACTTTCTTTACTAGAAGTTAATGGTTACACCCTGCACCCTGGAAGGGGTGCGTCACCTGAGTGGGTTGATTCACTGATGTGGTCATCCTGTCTGGGTTGGCACCCCTCCTTGGGTTGTGCCATGGCGGAGATCTTTGTGGGCTATACTCAGCCTTGTCTCAGGATGGTAAGTTGGTGGTTGAAGATATCCCTCTAGTGGTGTGGGGGCTGTGCTTTGGCAAAGTGGGTGAGGTTATATCCTTCCTGTTTGGCCCTGTCCGGGGGTGTCCTCGGATGGGGCCACAGTGTCTCCTGACCCCCCTTGTCTCAACCTCCAGTATTTATGCTGCAGTAGTTTATGTGTCGGGGCTAGGGTCAGTTTGTTATATCTGGAGTACTTCTCCTGTCCTATTCGGTGTCCTGTGTGAATCTAAGTGTGCGTTCTCTAATTCTCTCCTTCTCTCTTTCTTTCTCTCTCTCGGAGGACCTGAGCCCTAGGACCACGCCCCAGGACTACCTGACATGATGACTCCTTGCTGTCCCCAGTCCACCTGGCCGTGCTGCTGCTCCAGTTTCAACTGTTCTGCCTTACTATTATTCGACCATGCTGGTCATTTATGAACATTTGAACATCTTGGCCATGTTCTGTTATAATCTCCACCCGGCACAGCCAGAAGAGGACTGGCCACCCCACATATGCTCTCTCTAATTCTCTCTTTCTTTCTCTCTCTCGGAGGACCTGAGCCCTAGGAACATGCCCCAGGACTACCTGACATGATGACTCCTTGCTGTCCCCAGTCCACCTGACCATGCTGCTGCTCCAGTTTCAACTGTTCTGCCTTATCATTATTCAACCATGCTGGTCATTTATGAACATTTGAACATCTTGGCCATGTTCTGTTATAATCTCCACCCGGCACAGCCAGAAGAGGACTGGCCACCCCACATAGCCTGGTTCCTCTCTAGGTTTCTTCCTAGGTTTTGGCCTTTCTAGGGAGTTTTTCCTAGCCACCGTGCTTCTACACCTGCATTGCTTGCTGTTTGGGGTTTTAGGCTGGATTTCTGTACAGCACTTTGAGATATCAGCTGATGTACAAAGGGCTATATAAATACATTTGATTTGATTTGATTTGACATGTATGAGGAATGTATATGGTTGGGTCAATGGAGGTTGTATAAGAGCCAGCGCCCTGAAAAGGGTAAAGGGAATCACATGGTTGCGGTCACTGATAAGGGTGGAGAGGTGTTGATTAGTTTGTGGTCAGGTCACATGAAGGGAGAAGGCACAGTTTATTACCCACATCACTAAACTTCCTGCCTAGCAACAATAATGTAGTGTTTAGAGAAAAGGATGAGACTCTGCCTAAATGGGGGTATAAATATGTGTTTGTGTAAAGAGGTCTTTGTCTTTGCAGCTGTTTGACCCAGTGGGTGAATAAACTTGGTTTGAGCTTTTCCTAGTTGTCCATTAGGTTCTAAATAACCAGAGTAAAACTAACAATGTTAACAGAGAGGTCAACTTTCCTGGGACCTCAATATTGACTGGTTTTCATCAAACAGTCCACTCAAGAGGAAGCTTCCCACTGTAACCAGTGACTGTAATCTGGTTCAGGTTATTAATTAATCAACCTCCAGGGTGTTTACAAACACGACAGGAACAAGATCAGCCACATGTAGTGATCACATTTTTGCTTTGGCTCTTATGTGGGATGATCTAAAAAATATTTGTTGGTCTGATGTGATTAATAAAGAGCATCCAGACTGGTGCACTTGTTTAATTTGTGAAATTGCTTCTTCCAATTATTGATAAACATGCACCTAGAAGAGAAAATCACATTTAGAAATATTAATGTATTAATGAGGAATTGAAAAACTGTATGGTTGAAAGTGATGGGGTAAAAGGAGTGGCTAATAAGTCTGGCTGCACATCTGTGGCTGATTTATTGCAGATTTAAGAAATTATGTGACTAAACTCAACAAAAATAAAATAAACGAAGCCAAGATCAATGATATAAAGGATGAAAACTTTGGAGTATTTTAAATTAAATTATTGGAAGAAAGACAAATTCAACTCCACCCTTTCATCAAATCAGATGGCGTATTCATCACAAAACCATTTTATGTTGCCAATTATTCTAATGATTACTTTATTGGCAAAGTGGGCAAACTTAGGCAGGAAATGGCAACCATGAACAGTGAGCCATTAAGGCCACTTCTGCCTGTCATACATTTAATCTGAATCTAGAGGAAGGTGTTTGTCCTCAGGGCTGGAGGGAAGACAAAGTAATTCCGCTACCCAAGAGTGGTAAAGTGGACTTTACTGGTTCTAACAGCAGACCTATCAGCTTGTTTCCAGCTATCAGCAAACTATTGGAATAAATTGTGTTTGAACAAATACAATGCCTTTTCTCTGTAAACAAATTGACAACAGACTTTCAGCATGCTTATAGAAAAGAGCACTCAACATGTACTGACACAAATGGATGATGATTGGTTGAAAGAAATGGATCAGCAGCCTTTGATATTATTGACCATAACCTCAGTTTTCTTTAATGGGAACTTCTCTATTGTCAAACATGTAGGATGTGGTGTACCACAGGGCAGCTCTCCAGGCCCTGCTACCCTTTTTTATTTTTACCAATGATCTGCCACTGGCATTAAACAAAGACTGTGTGTCCATGCATGCTGATGATTAAACCATATACATGTCGGCAATCACAGCTAGTGAAGTTACTGAAACCCTTAACAAGGAGTTGCAGTCAGTTTTGGAATGGGTGGCCAGTAATAAACTGGTCCTGAACATCTCTAAAACTAAGAGCATTGTATTTGGTACAAATCATTCCCTAAACTCTAAATCTCAGCCGAATCTGGTATGGTGTGGCTGTTTTTTATTTTATTTATTAATTTAACCTTTATTTAACTAGGCAAGTCAGTTAAAAACAAATTCTTATTTACAATGACAGCCTACACCAGCCAAACCTGGACCAATTGTGCGCCGCCCTATGGTACTCCCAATCATGGCTGCTTGTGATACAGCCTGGAATCAAACCAGGGTGTCTATAGTGACACCTCAAGCACTAAGCTGCAGTGCCTTAGACCACTGCGCCACTTGCTGTTGAACAAGTTAAGGATACTAAATTACTTGGTGTTACCTTAAATTGTAAACTGTCATGGTCAAAACATATAGAATCAATGGTTGTAAAGATGGGAGGAGGTCTGTCCATAATAAAGAGATGCTCAGATTCTTTTGACACCACACTCCAAAAAGCAAGTCCCCCAGGCTCTAGTTTTGTTTTCTTTGTACTATTATCCAGTCATGTTGTCAAGTGCTGAAAAGAAAGACCTAGTTCAGCTGTGCATGTCAGTGCATGTCTTGCTCTTCATTGTAATCAGAGGGCTAATATACATAATAATCATCTCTCTTGGCTAAAAGTTGAGAGACTGACTGCAATCACTTCTTATTTTTACAAGAAACATTCATGTATGGAACATTCCAAATTGTTTGCGCAGTCAACTTACATACAGCTCTGACACACACACCTTCCCCACCAGACATGCCACCAGGGGTCTTTTCACAGTCCCCAAATCTAGAACAAATTCAAGAAAGTGTACGGTATTATATAGAGCTATTATTGCATGGAACTCCATTTCATCTCATATTGCTCAAATGAACAGCAAACCTGGTTTAAATATACAGATAAAGCAACACCTCACTGCACATTCTCTATTGGACCTAGATATTTTGTGTGGATATATTGATATGAAGTCTATGTGTGCTGCTTTAAAATGTATTTAGTTCTGACCTTTAGCTGTTCTGACTATTAATGTTCTGTATTGTGTTATGTTGTTTCATGTCTTGTGTGGACCAGGCCTGTAATTTCATGATTTTAGAGGAAATGCCAATTGGCCTTCAAGAGATGCCCAATCTACAAGGGCAGCAAGGCCATTAACCAAAATAGCCAATTAAATTGCTTTGAAAACCGAAATATCGCAGCTATTCTGTTATGAAAAAAACAAGTATATGTAAATGTAGATAAATTATTAAAATAAGCCTACATATCGAATTGCAGGTGATGGTCAGACCTATACTGACATGAGAGAAGCGCTTGAAAATGTAGCCAAACTTTAATGTCACTTTTAATTATATATTATATATATATATATATATATATAATATTTTGCTTTCTCTCTCTCTCTCGGGGGACCTGAGCTCTAGGACCATGCCTCAGGACTATCTGGCCTGATGACTCCTTGCTGTCCCCAGTCCACCTGGTCGTGCTGCTGCTCCAGTTTCAACTGTTCTGCCTGCGACTATGGAACCTTGACCTGTTCACCGGACATACTAACTTGTCCAAGACCTGCTGTTTTCAACTCTCTAGAGAAAGCAAGAGCGGTAGGCATACTCTGAATGATCGGCTATGAAAAGCCAACTGACATTTACCAATGAGGTGCTGACCTGTTGCACCCTCAACAACTACTGTGATTATTATTACTTGACCATGCTGGTCATTTATGAACATTTGAACATCTTGGCCACGTTCTGTTATAATCTCCACCCGGCACAGCCAGAATAGGACTGGACACCCCTCATAGCCTGGTTCCTCTCTACGTTTCTTCCTAGGTTCTGGCCTTTCTAGGGAGTTTTTCCTTGCCACCGTGCTTCTACACCTGCATTGCTTGCTGTTTGGGGTTTTAGATTCTATGTAGCTGGACATCTCTCCATCGTCTGCTTGAAATGTACTTTGAAGTGAATCTCAGCTCTGTTAAAAGTACACTCAAGAAAAACAGTTTTATTGATCAGGAGTAACATTAAAACAGGGTAAAATGACCCACCAACATTAGACCACAATACAGAAATATATATATATGCCAAAGATCAGTGGTTCACCAATTATGGCCTTGATGGGCTCGGCAACAGTAACAACGGGTGGTGGGTAATGAAACCCTTTTATTTTGGGGAGAACATTTCTTTGGGATCATCAGGTGACATCCTGACAAATGATACACAGAAATGTTCATGCAACGTTCCCATGAAACGTATTTAGAACATTAATATATTTTATTCTGAGAACACGGCAACCCTGTTCTGTTTATGTTTGGTGGGACGTTGATAGGATATTGTCCAAACGCTCGGAAAGCTGCACACGGGACTGTTTTTGCAACATTCCAATGAAACGTGTCTAGAACATGAATATGTTATATTCTGAGAACATGGCAACCACGTTCTGGTATGCTCTGTTTGTCTTCAAGGACATTTCTAATTCTAACACCAGGACATACTAAATAGGTTCTCATGAGGTTTTTGCTAGCATAAAATGTTCTCCTAACTAACAGAAAACTAGACACTCAAATATCTGGGGAACATTAAGGGTAACATTGCAAAAACGTTCACTTCCCTAAAATTGTTAGCTGGGATAGGATCACAGCTGGGTGTGTGCATGTGAGATAGAGTTTGTGTGTGTGTGTGTGCGCGTGCGCGTGTCTGTCTGTCAGTCCATCTGTCCGTCCATCTATCCATCTGCTTTGCTTTCTGTGTCTGTCAATCGGCCAATCAGTATCGTATTTGGTAGTGATGGGCACATCAGAAGAGTCAACATTGTCTGTTGTTGGCCGTGGGGCAAAGACGATCTAGCAATCTTTCTTTGAAAATGTCTGCCAATTGGCATGTGTGACAGACATCAGCAGCTCTGGGTGACAGGCTCAGGTTGTGTACAGTCTGGACCCCCGGTGGCTTGTTTTGGGCTGAGGGAGTAAGAGGGATCCCAGCTTAGAGAGAACAGTAGGGGCTGTCTATCCACTCCAAGAAATAGAGGAGGGGATGGAGAGAGAGAAGGGGTTTAGAGACAAGAAATCACTAGCAAGTTAGTGTTGTGACCCACTCTGTTATAGGAGAGCCAAGAAAGAGCGGAAGTAAGTAAGCCGAGGAAAAGGCAGAGAAAAAAAGAGCAAAGAGACACAAATTAGAGAAAGAGAAATAAAAGAAGAGGAAAAGAAAGAGAGAGCACAGTAGGGCTTCTATCTCCATGGAGACTAACCCCAAAATACACCAGCTACCCTCGAGGGGGACTCTAATCCTGTTTCAATAGAATGAGGGGAGGGGAGCAACACACACAGAGGCCTTGTTGAAACTTACTGAACACAGAGTGGTGGGGGGGGTCAGTGTGTATATGCCTGTGTGAGTGTGCTTATTTGTGTTTGTTTGCTTGCTTGTGTGTACGTGCGTGTGTGTTTATGGATGCACATGACTGTGTGTGCATGTGAAACAAACGAGTGCCAAAGTAAACCAACAACAACTACCATCAATCATTCCCATCCCTGAGAGTCATCCTCTCATCCTCTCCCTCCCTTCTCCCCCGTGGTCACTCACCCTCCATGGGGGTGTTGCTGTCGGGCCGGTTGGCAAACACCACATCCACATACTCCAGCTGCATCCTCTGTAGAGAGCTCCTCAGACCTGCGAGAGAGAGAGAGAGAGAGAGAGAGAGGTGGGTAGAGAGGGAGCAGGATGGTGAGAGAGAGAAAAGGAAATGAAAGAGAGAGGTAAACACCTGTTAGAAACCTGCAGCTACAGAACGCAGAGGATCTGAGGGAAGGTGAGGGAGACCTTTCCTCCTCTGTCTCTCTCATCCTGTCAGATGAAGGCTTTGCTGTTTGAATCCCGAGAGGAGAGGAGAGGAGAGGAGAGGAGAGGAGAGGAGAGGAGAGGAGAGGAGAGGGAGGAGAGGGAGAGAGGAGAGGAGAGGAGAGGAGAGGAGAGGAGAGGAGAGGAGAGGAGAGGAGAGGAGAGGAGAGGAGAGGAGAGGAGAGAGATGAATGAGGTATTGTGTCTGTCAGCTCAGCTCCATTCACAAAAACTAATAGGAGAGCAGACGGATGGAGAGGAGAGGATGGGACACAATAAGACAGGCAAAGAAAGGAGGTGTGTACCTGAGTGTGTACATATGAGTGTTTGTAAAAGTGTGTTTACGTGTATACTGTATGAGTGTCTGTGCGTGTGTGTGTGTATACATGTGTACATTTCTGTGACAGATGAATGCCAGTCCTTAGAGTTAATCCTGTGAGGGAGTCATGCTCTCCCCTGTCACCATTCACACATCTTAATCCATGTCCTGTCATCTACAACCCGGTAATCCCAGGAGCATTACACACATGCGCGCACACTCGCATGTGCACGTGCACACACACACTAATCTGAGCCTGCTCTGCCATGATTTTTATAAGACTCTGAAGGGACTCTATTTTGAAGTGACTCACACACACTCACACGACTTGCACTGATCAAGCAGTCTTAAGGCCTCTACGTGCCTCTATTTGTGGAGATTAGCGAGACGTGGATAGAAGGGTAATACAGCAAATTAATTCCATTGGTGGATATTGGATAAAGGAGGAATCAAGCAAAGTCATGAACGAAGTCCTGCTTAAAAATATCTTTAAATATCCTGTCAATCAGTAGATAAAACCACCAAAAAACATCCCTGTCCAACACCAGTTTGCCTCACTAGTCCTCTACTCTTTACTATAGAAACCAGTTTAGACCTCACTTAGAGATATGAATACGGTCATCAACTGTCTTTCTCGGCCCAACATCGATTATCTTGAGGTGACACCACCACACCTGCCAATGCCCTTCAAAAAATGCTGTGAACAGCTGTGTCTTTTAGACAGATGCTGCATCGATTGGCCAGCAGTGACATCCACATCAACAGTTTAAATAGGTTGCCAACAACTGTGTCTCTCAGCCAATCGTGTGCTTCATCAGTTAGCCTGCGGTGACATCCACCACATTATGGTGACACAGGCGCTGTGCCTCAGTATTGTTATCTATCCTCCAGACAGGACAGCTGAGCCCAACTAATTTGCTATGCTCTCTTTCTCTCCCTCCCTAAGTTTTCTTACTTTCTCTCAATTTATCTTGCCCGCTCTCTTCCTCTCTCTCCTCCCTCCCTCTCTCTCTCTCTGTCCCCCCCTTCTCCCCATCCTTTATCTCTCATGCTAAACATATGATTCTGTTTTTCTTTGGGGGGAAGTTAGAAGCTGATATGAATGTTAATACTATATGAGAGTGCTGCAGGAGGTGCAGGCACTGCTGTGTTGGGCTGGATCAGGGAATTGGTTTGGGGTAGCGTGCGGATGGGGGTAACCTGGGTGTCAGGTTTAGATGTGTAACACCCTAAAAACGGTCAAATAGGAGACTGGGGGGACTGAAAGGGGAAACATGGTAAGGTGGGAGATGAGATGAGATGAGAGGAGATGAGAGGAGAGGAGAGGAGAGGAGATGAGAGGAGATGAGAGGAGATGAGAGGGAGAGAGGAGAGGAGAGAGAGAGAGGAGAGGAGAGGGAGAGGAGAGGAGAGAGAGGAGAGGAGAGGAGAGGAGAGGAGAGGAGAGGAGAGGAGAGGAGAGGAGAGGAGAGGAGAGGAGAGAAAATAACAGGGGAGGAGAGGAGAGGAAAGGAGATGCTAAGAGAGAAGATAACAGGTGAGGACACTACAGGACGATATGGATAGAGGGGTGATCATGTCATATTACAAATGGACCAACTCAAGACCCAGAGACATCCGACCCTGAACGGTAGTAGAGACATACAGGTACTTCAAAAGAGGAGGTTAAGTTCAACTGAGCACACAGGAGGAAATAAAATACAATTGTATTGGCCACATGCCCATGGTTAGCAGATGTTATTGCGAATGTAGTGAAATGCTTATGCATCTAGATCCGACAGTGCAGCAGTATCTAACAATTTCACAACAAAACCTAATACACACAATCTAGTAAAGGAATGGGATAAGAATATATAAGTATAAAATATATGGATTAGCAGTGACAGATGCAATAGATAGTAAAGAATAGATAGTGAAGGATACAATATCCATTATATACTGTATATATGAGATGAGTAATGCGAGATATGTAAACATTATTAAGTGGCTAGTGTTCCATTTATTAAAGTGGCCAATGGTATCAAGTCTGTTGGTAGGCAGCCACCTCTCTGTGCTAGTGGTGGCTGTTTAACATTCTGATAGCCTTGAGATAGAAGCTGTTTTTCAATCTCTCGGTCCCAGCTTTGACGCACCTGTACTGACTTTGCCTTCTGGATGGTAGCGGGGTGAACAGGCAGTGGTTCGGATGGTTATTGTCCTTGATGATCTTTTTTGCCTTCCGGTGACATCGGGTGCTGTGGGTGTCCTGGAGGGCAGGTAGTTTGCCCCCGGTGATGCGTTGTGCATACCGCACCACCCTCTGGAGAGCCCTGCGGTTGTGGGCAGTGCAGTTGCCGTACCAGGCGGTGATACAGCCCGACAGGATGCTCTCAATTGTGCACCTGTAAAAGTTAGTGAGGGTTTTCGGTGACAAGCCACATTTTCTCAGCCTCCTGAGGTTGAGAGCTCAATTTTTATGGAATGGTCTGGAATGGTCTGCCTACCCATTGTTATATGGCTCTTTCATACCGTCCCTAAGAGGGGTGCGTCACTTGAGTGGGTTGAGTCACTGATGTGATCTTCCTGTCTGGGTTGGCACCCCCACTTGGGTTGTGCCGTGGCGGAGATCTTTGTGGGCTATACTCGGCCTTGTCTCAGGATGGGAAGTTGGTGGTTGAAGATATCCCTCACTGTGGGGGCTGTGCTTTGGCAAAGTGGGTGGGGTTATATCCTTCCTGTTTGGCCCTGTCCGGGGGTGTCATCGGATGGGGCCACAGTGTCTCCTGACCCCTCCTGTCTCAGCCTCCAGTATTTATGCTGCAGTAGTTTATGTGTCGGGGGGCTAGAGTCAGTTTGTTATATCTGGAGTACTTCTCCTGTCCTATCCGGTGTTCTGTGTGAATTTAAGTATGCTCTCTCTAATTCTCTCTTTCTCTCTTTCTTTCTCTCTCTCGGAGGACCTGAGCCCTAGGACCATGCCTCAGGACTAACTGACATGACGAGTCCTTGCGGTCCCCGGTTCACCTGGCCGTGCTGCTGCTCCAGTTTCAACTGTTCTGCCTGTGATTATTCATATTTGACCATGCTGGTTATTTATGAACATTTGAACATCTTGGCCATGTTCTGTTACAATCTCCACCCGGCACAGCCAGAAGAGGACTGGCCACCACACATAGCCTGGTTCCTCTCTAGGTTTCTTCCTAGGTTTTGGCCTTTCTAGGGAGTTTTTCCTAGCCACCGTGCTTCTACACATGCATTGCTTGCTGGTTGGGGTTTTAGGCTGGGTTTCTGTACAGCACTTTGAGATATCAGCTGATGTACGAAGGGCTATATAAATACATTTGATTTGATTTTGATTTGAAGAGGCGCTGTTGCGCTTTCTTCACCACGCTGTCTGTGTGTGTGGACCATTTCAGTTTGTCGGTGATATGTACCCCGAGGAACTTAAAACTTTCCACCTTCTCCACTGCTGTCCCTTCGATGTGGATAGGGGGCTGCTCCCTTTGCTGTTTCCTGAAGTCCACGATCATCTCTTTTGTTTTGCTGACATTGAGTGAGAGGTTATTTTCCTGACACCACACTCCGAGGGCCCTGTCCTCCTCCCTGTAGACTGTCTCATCGTTGTTGGTGATCAAGCCTACTACTGTTGTGTCGTCTGCAAACTTGATGATTGAGTTGAAGGCGTGCATGGCCACGCAGTCGTGAGTGAACAGGGAGTACAGGAGGGTGCTGAGAATGCACCCTTGTGGGGCCCCAATGTTGAGATTCAGCGGAGTGGAGATGTTGTTTCATACCTTCACCACCTGGGGGCGCCCGTCAGGAAGTCCAGGACCCAGTGCCCAGCACAGGGCAGGGTCGAGACCCAGGGTCTCAAGCTTACTGATGAGTTTGGAGGGTACTATGGTGTTGAGCTGTAGTCACTGAACAGCATTCTTGCAGCAATCAATCACAAGAGAGAGGGAGAAGAGAGAAAATAAAAAGTGATGTGGATATGAAAAGGAGGGGATTATAGAGGTGAACTGGGGCATGGAGTGATGTGGAGGACAAGACATAAGGAAGAGGAGGAGAGGAAATCAGCCACTTTACCTTCAATTATGTGCTTTCTGTTGAGTCCTCTCTCTGTTTCCGCTCTGGAAAAGAACACAGAAGTAAATATACACACAGAAAAGTATACACAAAAGGGCACACACCAGTGCATGCACAAACAAACACACACACAGAGAGAGAAAGAGACACACAGACACACAGATTTACAGTGACTAGAGCATTGAACTTGTCCCACAAGCCTCTAATGAGCTGTCTACAAATCGATGAATAGACAAGAGACACAACAGGCCCTGGGAAGTGTTGGTAGCGACAAAACAAAGTTTATGGTCTGACAGCACTGAAAATGCTATTCTCATAGTGGATGTCTGAGTCAATGAGAAACCGTCAGCAACATCATCATCTCTTTCTTCAGTCCTTTCTTTGTCTTTCTCTCCTTATTTGTTTCTTCATGCTCACCCACCCCCCTCTCTTTTTATAATATATGCCAGTTAACAGACACTTTCAGGCAAAGCAACTTACAATACCGCTTGAATACATTTTAACATGGGTGGCCCCAGCAGGACTCAAACCCACAACCTGGTGGTGACATGCTCTACTGACATGCTCTACTGACAGAGCCACACATACTCTCTTTCTTGCTCTGAGAGTTGGGGACTGATATTCCAGGCATACAGAGAACTGTAGCGTGGGGCTGAGTCATCCTGGATCTCTGGCTGTGTTATTCTCTGTTATGTTATCGGCTCCCCCAGCTGTGTGTGCGAGTCTGTTCAGAGATGCAGAGAGCCTCGTCAGGCCCCAAACAGACTGCCAGGCTGGTTGTTAATCATCCCCTCTCTCTCTCTCTCTCTCTCTCTCTCTCTCTCTCTCTCGCTGTGCGCTACTTTTGGCCTGAGTATGTGCACAGATCTTAGACACCCTCCTTCATCATAGTGCAAATCCAGCCTTTTGTGGCTCTAGTGCACTGTAAAGGGAAGAGAGTTTTAGTTGAGATTTAACCTGCAGACACGGCAGAGTCAGTAGCAGGAACGACTCCGACCTGACCAATTATCTAGATCCTCATTAGGAACCTCAAATAGACAGGATATGTCTAATAAAGAGAAGATGAACAGGTTAGAGCTCACTGATGGGTGATCGTGTTCAACTTCTGTCAAGACAGATCTCAGACAGAACTCAGACAGAATTCAGACAGTATAGGAGAGCCTCAGTACAGACCGTTCAAAGATCTATCCTACTTCACACACCTCAGAATCACATTGGCGTGGTGCTTAGAATGTCTGAGGAGGAACATACTTACTTTCCTCCCCAGTAGAGCTTGGTGGTGATCACCAGACTCGACCTCCTACATGAAGACAAAGGGAGAGAGATCAGCCAGACAAACAGAGGGAAAGACATGGACATCCTTATCCTGATGAATATAGCCTTATGTAATGTCTTAATACTGTAGGGGAGTCAACAATATGGATCCTTCAGCTTTTTATACATGGTATTCAAGTATGAAGAAAAGTATTCTGGGGCACGTTCTCTGAACTTTGATAGGATACAGTGTATCT
The DNA here is from genome assembly GCF_018296145.1 of Oncorhynchus tshawytscha. Lineage (NCBI taxonomy): Eukaryota > Metazoa > Chordata > Actinopteri > Salmoniformes > Salmonidae > Oncorhynchus > Oncorhynchus tshawytscha. Next base: position 5,417,904 of record NC_056456.1, read on the forward strand.
CCTCAAAGTAAAGTCAAATCCCCATCGATTGGCTGTTTAATGTTTCAATCGGAGGCAGTGAACCGACATGAACTGAAGAACTGGAGAGTGAAGACGTTATGATTGGAAATGTACATTGGAAAAATGAAGCAGCAAAGATGTATGAGATCAGTATGTGCTGATAGCTGAGGCCTGACCACCTACCAGCCTACCAGCCTTTGCATAGCCAAGAACACATAACTTTCCTCTGATTGCCATGGTTACTGCTGCAGACCTATTTAGCAGATGGGTGGATGAGTTATATTGGTGATGGAATTGAGATAAATCTGTGGTTTGATTAACGGTAGACTAACGGTAGATTAACGTTTGTTAGCTGGCCCCCTCTCTCTCTCTCTCTCTCTCTCTCTCTCTCTCTCTCTCTCTCTCTCTCTCTCTCTCCTCTCTCCCTCTCTCTCTCTCCTCTCTCTCTCTCTCTCTCAGTCAGATACACACAGTTTAAAGATGATACATACCTCCAGCACTTCTTCTTGATGATGTTCCCCAGGATTATCTCAGCTCTGTAATAAAGCAGGGAGATTAACTCTAAGGGAGGGTGTGTGTGTGTGTGTGTGTCTACATGGTAGTAGCTGAGACAGACAGACAATACAGTTGTCATGCATTTAATTAGCCTGTTTGCCAGCGGTGCCGGTGAATAAACAAAAGGCCAAGAACAAGTGGTGCACAGAAAGCTGCAAAATAAGCTTTTTCTGATCAAGCTCGTGCCAAATTACGGAACCACATCAGCAAAGCTACCACATCATCCTCGACTGACGAAACACCATCGCAGGTGGAAGCTAGTAGTCATACTTATGCATCAGCTAGCACTAGCAACCTCCCAGTCCCGACAGAGAACTCACTGCCCGGGCCCGACAATGACAGTGGCCTTGCTCCACCTCTACTTCCTCCCCTGGAGAATAGTGACTAGTGAAGACCTCCTTCTCCTCCTCCTCTCCCAGAAAACCAAGCTGATGACTGCCAGAGACCCAGCGGCTAGTGGACTGGTTTTACGCAGCACAGACTTTATTTCAAAGTTGCGCGAGAGCAGAAGTCGTCTAAGGTAGGCTTTTGGCCTACAGGACAGTTCTAGTTCTATAGTCCCAAAAATATTTTGGTTACTGATTAGTATGCTGTTGCATTGACAATATGTTTTACAATCTGCAATGTTTGAATTTCCCCCTTTAATTACTGAACAAGTAAATACTGTGTATTATTGCTGCAGGCCAGCATTCTGAATTGCAGCATTGCGACACCGTAGGCAGATAGCTTTGTGAAACATAAACATTAGGCTTAACATGAGGAAATGGCGACCAAATACAAATAAACATGTATCCATTAAAGGAAATCTATAGGCTACTACAAGCACTAGCACCTGACTGGCACAGCGGTCTAAGGCACTGCATCTTAGTGCTAGAGGCGTCCCTATAGACACTGGTTTGATTCCAGGCTGTATCACAACCAGCTGTGATTGAGAGTCCCATAGAGTGGGGCACAATTGGTCCAGCATCGTCCGGGTGAGGGTTTGGCTGGGGTAGGACATCATTGTAAATAAGAATTTGTTCTTAACCAACTTGCCTAGTTAAATAAATAAAAACATAATCTGATAGGCAGCCGCATAGATCTCGAAATTTCAGGACCATGGACAGTGATTGTCTGTTCTTTGTGAGTGGCTGACGCATTAGATTTTTTGGAGGAGAGCGGGATCACAGGGAAACTGTGCTATGCTAGTGGTGCTACACATTGGTAGGTGACTTTACAATGTAAAGTGCTTGAGCATTGATAAAGCGTTCCAATCTGTTGCTAAATCCAACCAACCCATTACTGTGGAATTCAGTTGAGGATGAAACCGAAGCCCCAGAACGCTGCGTCAGAAGTCATTCGGGAAGATGGCACGTTTTGGGAAGATGGCACGTTTCGGGAAGATGGCACGTTTCGGGAAGATGGCACGTTTCGGGAAGATAGCACGTTTCGGGAAGATAGCACGTTTCATACTGTATAACAGGAACTACTATTAGAACTTGATCAAATGAACCATTGCATTATCAATGCTCTCCATATACCCTGTATGCATCCTGTACTACGTTCAATCATGTGTGCATGGAAGTGTAAATGTACTAGTGTGGGTGCCAGCTTGTTTCAGCCTCAGCTGAATTCTCGTTGTCTTGGCAAGGCAACTATGTTGAATACACAAACAGTCTGGCATGCACCCACGCTGTAAACCTACTTGCTTTAGAACTAATCCCATTCCATATGGTTGATTCACACCACTGTCAGCTTGGCTGACCCCTACACTGCTTTGCTTTATCTTGGCCAGGTCGCAGTTGTAAATGAGAACTTGTTCTCAACTATCCTTCCTGGTTAAATAAAGGTGAAACAAATACAATAGCCGTTCCTGTCCTCTGGTTTCAGGGAGGTAGGTAATAGGTATTCAGATCACACTCACTTCCCCCCAGCGTAAACTTCGGCTGTGTCGAAGAGATTGACCCCGTTCTCGTAGGCGATGGTCATCAGCTGCTCAGCCACCTGAGAAACACAAGATATCAACCCAGGAGAGAACAGAGAGCTGGCAGCTGAGAGGCATTCGGCAGAGACAAAGCAAGAGAAAAGATTTTTAAACTCAAAATGAAACAGTTCTCTGTAGCTCAGTTGGTAGAGCAAGGGCACTTGCAACGCCAGAATAATGGGTTTGATTCCTGGACCGCATGTATGCACACATGACTGTAAATCTTTTCAGATCAAATCATCTGCTAAATAGCATATATTGTACTGGGTAGAATTCAGCAAAAACAAATGAGAGAAATACATTTTGGTTGGGATTTGTGCCATGAATGCTAAAACGTTAACATGTGGAAACAGTGACAGGGAAACTAAACCAAAGCATGGATTGTTCTCAGACGTTGTTCATAGACTGCTTACAGGGTAGGAAACCAACGTGTCATTTGGGTGAACTATCCCTTTTTGTACTATTTCAATGTTTTAGTAGCTAAATGAATGTTGTCTTGTTATCTAGTCTGTGGGATCTCCCTGTTACTATACATACAATACACAATATCAACACCCTGTAATTTCCCCACAACACTTTGTCAACATCATTCTACTTTTTGTACCTGCAGGCCACTTTCACAAGGACAATGCAGTCTACCCGTATCAGCGTCTCCAGTAGACAAATGTCACAGTTCAATGCCCTCACTCCACCAGTGTGTGTGTGTGTGTGTGTGTGTGTGTGTGTGTGTGTGTGTGTGTGTGTGTGTGTGTGTGTGTGTGTGTGTGTGTGTGTGTGTGTGTGTGTGTGTGTGTGTGTGTGTGTGTGTGTGTGTGTGCATGGCATGCACGTGTATGCATGTGTCATGTATGTAAATGTGTGTGTGTGTGTTTGTTCAACTGTGTGTGAACTGTCTTCATCTCCTTCTCTCTGTCCACGTGTGAGCCAGAAAGCCTCTGGGGTTTTGGCCCATGGATCTGAGAGGCATCAGGGTGAGGGAGTGATAAGGCAGAGGAGGTCTTGGTGCTAACAGGAGCTGACTGGGAAGGAGATCTGTTTTGGGACGACCACACTAACCAGGGGTCCGGGATAGCTCAGTTGGTTGAAATGCTGCGCTGGTAACACCAGTGTTGTGGGTGCAATTCCTTTTAACGGTCTCATGCATAGCTTGTAATTTGAATCCTGACTTACCTCATCTGAAATCTGACCTCCAAACGTTACCCAAGTACCTAGGAAAAATACATGTCAAAGTCATAATTCTGGAACAAAAAAAAACATTTGTGCAAAATGGAACATTCTAATCTATACTTTAAACCCCTATATGTTGATAGTGATAGAAAGTGTCACCACAAGTCACCCAAAATGGAACATTCTAATCTTAACTTTAAACCCCTATATGTTGATAGTGATAGAAAGTGTCACCACAAGTCACCCAATTGCTAACTTTGGACACAGAAATATGACTAACACTCTCAAATCCAACATCTAACAAAAAATGTGAAAGGTCAGAGGGCACAGTAGGATAAGTTCTGGCAGGTTCAGTACTCCTCCTCTTGTTTCTCTTCCTGTCACAACCCTGGCCTCGACTATACTTACCCATGATTCACCACTGCTAAACCCACCCTGGGTGGAGCTGCATGTGTGTGTGTGTGTGTACGTGTGAGTCCTTTCATGTGTGTGTGTGTTATG